>NC_057813.1:306996118-307017352 GCF_018294505.1 Triticum aestivum | reverse complement strand
TATCTATATATATAAATATATTATGTATTTATATAAAATAAAAAACACACAATTTCATCCACATACGCTGCTGCCAAAAAGCAGACGAAATGGCAGGAAAAGTGACCTTTTCATACACACTATCTACCTTAGGCAGCACACAGTACAAGCCATAACCCTAGCTGTTGTCCATACACACGTCTTTAACCAGAAAAAAATGCCAAATGACTGTTATTGCGATTGCAAAGTAAGCCCGAGGCTTGCAATCAGATCTCGTAGCTCAGGCGGCATGTCTTCATAATACAACATGTTCAAAGGATTGAACAACAGCTAGAAAATGTACTCCTCCTTCCAATCTTCAACAGCAGTTTTTTTTTAAAATGCAGATCAGTGATTGAAAAAAAGGTTGTCGTAAGAACGAAATGTGAAAAAATTAAAAAATAAAAATAGTAACTAAAAAGAAGAAACGCAGAAGGCATTACATCGATTTGAGAATTCTCTAGAGCAGACGCACGCCTCATACACCCGTGTCAACCTGAGAACATAGATTCCACACTCGTTTGTTCCCTGCGCTAGCACAGTCGGGTAAGAGGGATTCTATGCCAATTTAACCCAATCAGGGTCATTCCTGGAGTTACACAACTTTTCACCATAAATGCTCTTCATGAGCTAAGTCATCCTCCTCATATGGTGAAAAGTGTCAAGGCAGCACAAAGTAAAACACACACGTCGCAGGCCAATAACTATCAGATGAAGCAAAATTACAAGTTCTTCTCAACCTATAGACAATCCCTCTTTTAAATGCATGTGAGGTCATTCGTTTTATTACTCTTTTACATAGAATGGGTGTGTTTGGACAAAAAAATGCAGTTCTGTGTCACATATGTTGTAGTGCACTATATTAACAAGTGTGGTGCTATGTGTACTAACAATGCATGTGCACTTTAAAAAAATGCATTAGGAGAAACACAAAAAAATCTTTCCACTTGGCTAAAAAAATGACATACCACTTTAGTGCAATCTGAATGGTAGTCATTCCTGCACCACTTTGTCGTGAAATTAGGATGGCCAGTGTACTTCCTGGTGTCATGGATATCAATGGTCTAGCGATGCTGGTTCATCGTGTATATGAATAATGACCATCCTTGGAGCACAACATCATAATCTGTCGCATCAAAAAACAAATGAAACAAAAGTTCATTCGACACGTAGCATTAGGACCACTACTTCAAATAACTATGAAAAGAAATGCAACAAAGAAGAAAATAAAAAGATGGACTTACAAATTTTGTGTCCAACATGTTTTCATCGCTAACAAAAACCTTGAACTGCTTAACTGCATCTTCTAAAACGAACGGGTTATGCACAACTGGCAACAGAGGGTGTCCTTCCTCGTCTTTCTTCACATCGGTTTCCATTTGAAGAACATACTAGATAGAAAAAAAAACAAAAAGGACATGAAAAAAAGAGTGAAACATGCATGGACGCATGGGCATAAAATAATTCGGTACAAGAGAAAAAAAAATGCACCAAACAAAAATAAACATGACAACAGACACATTTACCGTGATAAATAAAGGTGAAAGTAGCACATGTTCACCAGAATGATAAACTGAACTCATTTTAGCGTCTTGCTTCCAGTACTTGATGACATAATCCATGAGATACGAGTCCATTAGAGCTCCTTTGCCAAATGTATTAAAGATATAGCCAACTTTGACTAATTTGAGATCACCAAAGGGATTATTCACCATTAAGAACACATTTCTGCAGTAAACATACACAAGTGGGATCAAAAAATAAAGTTAAAAACAAAATACAAAAAATGGATGAAGAGCACACACATAAAACTTACTCGCTGTATTTGCTTACAAATTCTTTGCTTAGAATGAGATACTTTATTATCCTCGCCTCATCAATATATTTGAACCTTGGAGGCCTCAATTTCTCTAAAGAGCCTCTCAACTTAAATGCCCTCTCACTGCCCTCTTGTTCGAGAATACTTCAACCTCATCTATGCGAGGACGATTGATAGCTGCACTCCTAATCCTAGTGACGCGTCACAACGGCGTATCAAAATCATCATCATCAACATCAACTACCTCATGCAGAGAGCCAGGTCGAGAAAGAGACGCCACATCTGTATTCAAACCATCTCTAGCCAAAGAACCAGAATTATCTGGAGAGATTTCAATGGCACAATCCTCCATAACTACCTCAGAACCCTAGGACTCAAATAGTGATGTACATCATCCAGAAGACCCCCATCAAAACCTAAAAACAGGGAGAAAAAACATGGAAACACTCAGCATAAAAAACAAAATCAAAAACATTAAATGCATCTCAACAATATAAAAATATGCAATTCACTAAAGAAGAGAATGCAGTCCACTTGTCAAGAACAATGGAGCACACTTATAAAGAACAATGCAACCCACTTATCTATAACAATGCAGCTCGCATGTCTATAATTTAACAATGCAGGTCACTTGCCCGAAAATAAATGCAGCTAACTTCTCTACAACAAATGCAGCTCACTTACTCAACAAAAAAATAGCCATCCATTGTAAATCACACATTTCAATAAACACTCTAGTAAAAAACAAAAGACCTTAGGAAGCGGAAGCAAGCAATAGACAAAAAATAAATAAGGGAAATAAAGAAGTTCACTAAAACAATCTTTATCTGCAAAAATTAGAAGTGATGATAAATCAAGGCAACACTTTGTCGATGTGAGCCAACTATAAAGCATGACCTTTATGATGTAGCCAATGTGCCCCCCCCCCCCAAAACTGAGCAACTCGAAAACCATCCCAAGTCTGCATGAATTGAAACATATAGAATCCACAATCATGCCTGTAATAAAAGAACAAAAACCATCATTTTCACATAATGAAATATAAAAAGAACAGTTGAGCAGTATGATGGAGAGGGATTGTAAGGAACATACCCATTTGGCTGAAGTGGGACAATGACATGTTTCAACACAAATCCATCAAGTGTAGGAGGATTTAGCGGCTCATCAGAACTTGAGCTATCTTCTTTCCATGCACGCTTGATATTTTTAACCATCCTCCTAAAAATCCTGATTGCATCAGAGCTTCCAGGTTTATTGAGCGAGTCAAGAAATTCAAATTGTTTTCTTTCAAATTTAAGGCAACTGCACAATAATGACCAACACCATCCCTTGTTTCTGGCGGATCAAATGTTGCAAACAGGACCTGTTGCAAGTAAAATAAATAAATAAAACTATTACAAGAAGAAGAAACAGAACACTATAAAAACTAACACAAAAAATGGTTTTTTGACACATAAAAACACTACTCACCATATATTTTGTATCAACAAGCTCCTCGGCTTTTGAAGAGAACATCATTTTAACACTCCTGCCTACAGGACCACCATGCCAAATACTTGTGTGCCAAAACAAAACCCAAAAAGAAATAGTGCTCAAGCAAACAGGTCATCACATGAAATCAGAAAAGAAAATCAAAAAATAAAACAAAAATTTCTGCATGCTTACACAAACATGGTACGGGACAACCATCGTCGGAGATCCCTTAAACTTATCTACCAACAAAGAAACCCCGAGATCTACAAGGCCTGTGGTGAGCATCCCTTTATCCCAAAAGATTGGCCAACTTCGGCAATGGTAATATCAGCCATCTCAGTTTAAAAGCAACCATGTCCCTGAATTTTCTATGAAAAACTGAAACATAAGATAATAAAGAAATAACAACAATGAAAAAGGTAAATACTGAAATTAGAAAATATATATGACCAAAACAATTTTTAAAAAGCCACACTTCTTCTTCTTGTCCCTCCGAGCCCTCATAACAATAGTGTACAACTCATTGTTCTTTTCAGAAGAGATGGATCAATGCTCAACAGTGTCACAACATGGTCGTCATCTGTAATAAAAACATGAAGTTTACTTACCCAAAGAAATGAAGTTCAATATTAAGATAAGGAAATTCTGCTAGGTATTTCAAAAATCAGCAACAAAAGATGAAGTTTCACTTATCATTAAACATCTAATACAGCTACAATAGTAATTAAAAAAATGAATGAGAAAAACTTCAACTTCACTGTTCAAAACAAAACTATTGCCTTTAGTGTCAGAGTCTTCATGCTGTTGTTCTTTAGAGCTGACCAAAACATTTGCTTGACTAGGTTGCGATGAATCCACCACAACCTCATTGGACTGCCCTTCTCTAGCAACATCAGCATTCTCTAGATTTACAACAGTCTGGTCAACCACAACGTCCTTAGATACTTCAACTACATGAAGCTCCACTCTAAATACATCCGGAACATCATTGGGCGCCAGACAAATAGGAGAAGCAGCAACTCTACCAACAGGAACGACATTCTCTAGCGGCTTTTCAATGCCAAAATCAGAATCTTCTTGCCGACTAGGGGAAACAACATCGTGGGATTCCCAAGCTACAGAAGGTTCTGCATTGTCGATGGCAACCGATACAGAAGCGTCAACACTGCCACCACCCGCAACAGCACAATCCCCCTGGTTCACATCAACATGAACTTCTACGTTTTCATCTCCAGGCTGTGATTTTTTTAAAAAGACATAATGTCACAAATGAGCCTGGGGAATAATTAACACAACAACACACAGGTCACTTATGCAAAAAGACTGCAGTACACATATGCAAAACAACTGCAGTTCACTTATGTCAAACACTACAACCCACATGTGTCAAATAACTGCAGTATATATATGTAAAAAGAACCGCAGTTCACTTTGTCAAACACTGCAACCCACATATGAAAAAAAGAAATGCACTTCAGTTCTGTTAAATACTGAAGCTTACACATGTAAAAGACTGTGACCCACGTATGCGAAAAGAACTATAGTTCACTTCCGTCAAAGACTAAAGCTCACACATGTAAAACTATGCAGCTCATGCATGTAAAAGAAATGCATATGAGTGAACAGAACAACGTACATCAAGCTTATAACAACAAAAAAATAGATTACAACCAATTAACAGAAAAAGTAATTCCACCATACCTTATCAGCTACAACACCCGCAGGGGACGATGCACTAGCCAAGTCCTCACCTTTCCTAGAGCCATCGTAGGAATCTTTGTGCACATCACAAGCAGCAACTCCAGTCTACAGGCATAGAACAAACCAGAAACGAAAATAAGATGGTAACGACAAAAAAAGAAAAAAACTTCAACTATGCACAAGCAATACACACTTTACAATCGTGAGGTACACAAAAAGTACAATAAAATGGAAAGCAAAAAATCCAAGTACAAGAAGAGAGGCACATGACAGAACAGACACGGCAGAAGTACTTGTACCTGACCAATTCCATCGTCCTTAGATCCATGGACACCAGAAGATTCCACCCCAGCCTATCACAAAAAAAAACAATGAGGAGCAGTCCAGATAATACACAAAAGAGGTTCAAAGGCAAAAAAAACCTAGAACGTACATTATCTACACCGACGCCAGCATCCTGACCGTTCATTTCATCCAAAATATGCTCAGCATCCTTCTCATACCGAGTGCATTTTTCTTCCTGTGAATGTTTCAACTAAGCATACAAAGACTGAATATTCGTCACTGCAATCTTCAGGCTTTCAACCATGCCGCAATCAAAATTGTGCGCAGCAACAATATCTTCATCTCGTGGGCCATGGCCAATAGGGAAAAAACCAGCAACTGTCCTCAACCTGTCACCAGAGGTTGGCTAATCTTCAGTTAACTTCAAAACCTTTAGAATAAGCTCATCTATCTCCCCGTGTTTTTTGCCGCCAACAAATGTCTGTTTAGAAGAGCTTCTATTATCAAACATGCGACGAGCAGTGAAACCACGAGTATGCGGCGCCTCATCATCACAGGCAGGAAGCTGGCTACAGATAGGCTCATAAAACCTAGCATGAGTGCTAGGCCCCGTATTAGAGCTGCCACATAGAATTGCACCAGAATGGTTGTACACAATATCACCCGAAGCCTTCCACTGCAAAAAATGACAAGAAGGGCACATGTGAGTACTAGAAAGTTCAGATTCATAATGAGTGCACCTTTTAAAAAACCTCTGATACTAAAAACTCAGATGAACTAACCGACAGCTTCCCAAATTTGTAAGTTTCCAAATAAATCTTTCCCTTGACAAGCACATCCTTGTTTTATAACTTCATTAGGTCCTTGGTCGTTAGGTATGACGCACGTGGCGTCAACGTGTGCATAACTGAAAATTTGTGAAGCTTCAGGCAATCAAGACACATAATCAGGGGGACAATGGCACAACCCTCTGCACAATTCCGCTTGCTGCCTTTTGTCTGCCACCTCACCACAGCTGCCTGCAACTCATCAACAACAAGTTGACCAAAGTCCATCTGTGCCATAGCCGCATAATCCATGTTCTCTACCATTGCAACAACCCTACCCAAACGAACTACAGGCCCGGGGCATAGCAAATTCTAATAAAGTATCAGGAAGAACACCTTAACAACAATATCAACAGTCACATGATCATCTTCCTCCACCAACACCTTCAGCTTCTCAAGCAAGTCCTTGACACCTATACTTTTTGAACGGTCAAAGCCAAGCTCATCCTTGAGGGCAGTCAATCAGTCATCATGGCCGCTGGCAGCAGGCATGGGTGCAGTGTGACGTCCCATAGGTAAATCAAAAATGTGATGAACTGCATGACGATTGACTCGAAGAACCCTGCCATTCCCAAAGTCCATTATCATCATGGCAGGGTCAATCACTCCCATCAGATAGCACATAAGAATGTGTGACACAATTTTTGTTACTATCAGTTCAAAGACAACACCGAATCCAACATCCCAAACATGACTACAGTCTGCGTCTTTCAATAAAGCAGTAGCTTTGCAAACAGTGGGAAGCGAAAAACATACAGTCTTGTTAAATCAAGAATCATCTCCCTCGACATCATCTTCAGTTGCATTGCTCTTACTAGACTTCTTCCTCTGTGTAAAGGAAAATGCAGTCCACATTAGAAGATTAGCCATAAAAAAGAGACAGAAAAAACATATATAGAATAACAATGAAGGAAACAAATGCAGTGCACTTCAACAAACCTTTAGAACAACATCTGCCTCCCTGCCAGATTCAGCACCAACACCTTCATTGCCATCATCACGGGCACGTTTGGGTACACTCTTAGATGAACCACAGTCTTTGCATCTACCAGTATGAACACCCCTCACAAAATCAGCAAGCACTAAGTCGTCATCATCAGGGTTGGGACCTTCACTAACATGTAGTCGCTTGCACTGAGGATCCTTTGCACCAGCTTCAGCAGTTCTCTTACCAAGATTCTTGTTCATGCCAACAACACGTGGACTCCGCCGAGGAGTACCACCTTCCTTAGCAACAGAACTCAACCTCTTCTTCTACAAAGCAGGCTGCTTGTCTTTGAAAAATTTGGCACCCTTGGCACCATCTGCAGCTCTCATCTGCTTCTCCTTCTCCGCATACTCTTTTGAGTCTCTTTCAAACCTCAACTTCTTCTTCCTTTGCTTCAATTCATATGTATGTTGTTCCGAGACCATCCACTCCTGCGTAACTTCTTCTGTACCATCAACAGACTGAGATTGTGTTTCAGACAAGACGGGACTTCTCTGGTCAAAGCTCACACCAACATCACCCTCTGCAAAATAATGGCCAATGAATTGAGTAACCTCCTCAAACCCAGGCGCCCCAGCATGAAAAATAGACACTGCATCAAAATGAAGTTTAACTATGGTCGTTAAAAAGTGCACAAAAAGTACAAACGCAGTACACTTAGACATATAAATGTGTTGCTCCAATCATAAGCTAAATAAAAAATAATTCATTGTACAAAAAACTTGAACAAAACAACAATGTAGTTCACACATACACGCAGTGGAGTTCACATATACATATAAATGAAGTGCTGCATACACTAACTTCACGTTTGTTCCCAACAAAATGCCGGACTAGATACAACAAGGCAACACCAATTTGTATAACATAAAGTAAGCAGCATACACAAAATAAACAAAGCATTCACATCCAAAAATAGCAGGAATTTATAAGAACAATCCATTCCAAAACTCACAAGATACATATGAAATTTACAACAGAAATAGGGATACACAAAAAATTGGCAAATTAAAAATAAGAAAAAATAAACAAAAACATACTAGAAGGAGGGGCCACACTTATGGGAGAAGATTCAATTGGCGAATTCACTTGATGTCCTGCCTCACCACCTTGATCCTTACCACCAGGACAATGAGAGCCAATTGGGGTATCATTATGACCACTGCAATCACCTACTGGATTCAATAAAAACCAGAAATAGAAATTACAAAACATCACATGAAAAATAATGCAAAGGAACACTGAAAACTAACACAACATAAACAAATATGCAGGATGAATTAGGAAACTAGATAAACATCAAACAAAATAAACAAAGCCAAAGTAAGCAGTCCACATACCCTAAACTCCTCCCACTCTGCTCAGCGAAGACATGGCATTTGCCTGCAACATAAGGACAAAGTGACAGATATAAGCAACAAAATCGATGAAATCTGACGAAACCCTAGATGCACCTTGCTCTGCCTATAGAGCACACACGAGTACCGACTTCAAATCGAGATAAAATTGCCTGCTTACGAAAAAAATACATACGCAAAAAATGCATCAGCAACTAGGACAATCACAAAACTAGACGAGGGGACGATCAAGACCGAGGTAAAGTGGAATGTACCACAAAAAAGGGATGTACAACAGTGGGGGGCGGGGGCGGGGGCGGGAACAGACAGGAAAGGGCTACGGAAGCGGAGCGGGAAAGGCTGGCGGAGCGGATGGCGATGCGGAATGCGGGATTAAGGACCTCTTGGGGACAGGAGTTGCTGCGTGCGGCGACTGTTTTGCTCGAGGGAGAGATGCTTCAGAAGCCGCTGCAAGAGAGGAGAGAGGTTTCTTCTCGGTCTCTCCCTGTGAGCGGAGCGATGGGATCCCGTGGGAGGGCCACGTACGAGGCCCGCGTGGGAAAGGGTTATATAAAACGGGCCGACCAAAACGGCCCGGCCAAATAAGACTAACTACATTGAAACGAAGAAGTTAGTAGACGATGTAGCTCGCTCTCAATAACAATGAAGTTCAGTTAGTAAAACAAATAAATACACGCAGTTCGTAAAAAAAGTTAAATTCAAAAACAATGCGCGTGTTAAGATAGCGCGTCCAAAAAAAAGTCTACCTTCAAATAAGTGTCACAACAAATAAAAAAATGTGTGTGTGGGGGGGGGGACCCCTCCCATGCCAAGGACTGCAGCAAGCACACACAAAAATAGATGCAGTACGCAACTCTGACAAATGCAGTGCATTTGGTTAGATGAAGCAGTGCAGTATCATAAGCAAATAGAGTTTCGGAATACATACATGAATAAATAAGTAATGCAGTTCCTTTGTTTAGATGATGCAGTCCGGTATTATAAGCAATGCATTTCCCGGAACACGGACGATTACATATAAACATGACAAAAGCCCATTCGCACAGAAAGTGGTGGTTAAAAAATTTTACTGATGAAAAATAATATAAAACCACGTCAAATAACCCTGCACGTTCACATACAACCACCCAATCCGAGCGGTTCCATCGCCACAAACCCATGATCACAAACGCAACACCAACCCACGATCTGCACAACCGCATTGTCAGCGAGATCGTGCAGTTCATCTGATGACATCCCACCCCCTCCCCCCTTAAATTCAGACCCCTGCTAAAGGCCTTCTCATCCATAACAACACAAGCATCCATTGCACTACCACCAAATCGCTCCATCACATCGATCTCCACAGAAAACACAAAGCCCTACCGTCGGCGATGGCATTCTTCGATGAGTACAGGGAGGTGGAGGCCCACGACAACACCAAGTTGCACGTCATCCACACTAACGACAAGAAGCAGATGGCAACCTCCCTCGCGCATTACGAGCGCCACCTCAGGCTCCAGTGCCACAAGATCATCGGGATTGATCTCGAGTACAACAACGAGCCTGAAGCGACGCAGAAACCCGCCCTCGTCCAACTCTCCATCGGCAAGACTCAGCCCGTGCTCCTCTTCCAACTGAGCGTCATTGAAAGGTGCACCATCTTCGACAACTTCCTCGCCGACCCCAGGTACACCTTTGCTGGCTTCTCCATCGACATTGACAAAACCAGGCTAGAGCGCGTCAATCTGGAGGTCACCAACTTCGTCAACATCCAGAAGGAGTGGAGGGTGCTCGAGGCCACTAAGGAGTTGGACTCCCTTGGAGACGTCTCCGACATGCTCATTGACAACTACTACAACAACATGAAGAAAAAGATCACCGACGAAGAACACATGCACTGGGCCGACCTGCCTCTGTCCTTGAGGCACATCGAGTATGCGGCAAAGGACGCCTACGTAGCATACGAGATATGTAACCACATCACCCTCACCCAGGACGGGCTTTGCCGTGCAAAGCTAGAGAAGGAGGAGCCCCCCAAGAAGCGCGCCAGGAGCAGCTGGGGAGACTATGCCTGGTGAAGAAGCAGACGGTGCCGGCCAAGAGCCAACAATGCTGGAGTCGTTTTAGATTTATTATCAAATTTGCTTTCTCTTGTTTGCTTATGTATGGTTAGTTTGCTTGTGATCATTTGCTTTCGCTGAACTTAGTTTGCTTGTTATCCAGAATGGCTTGTAATGATGAACTTTGCTTACGTTATGAAGAACTTTATTTCAATTACAAAACTAGAGTTCAAAATATTAGAACATATTGTAGTGCACATAAAGTATGTGAATCGAGTAGTGCACAAAATGGACAAAGATGCAGTGCACAAATAGGATGCATGTAGTGCAAAATGTGGGCACATGCATTACGACATTCTGATGAATGAAGTACACATAGAAGTAACACAAAAGTGCACCGTATATTAGAAAATAAATACGTAAGAGGGAAAAAAAGAAAAAATAGAAAAGTATGTAGTGCACAAATAGAATGCATGCAGTGCAAAGAATAGACCTGCATGTATAATGCGAAAAATGTGACCACATGCAGTACCCATAACATGATAAACGCAGAGCAGAAATGCTCCTACATATGTAGTGCAAAATGTGGGCACATGCAGTACGGTAATCTGATGAATAAAGTGCACACAGAACTAAGAAAGCACTGCATACCATATATTAGAAAAGAATATGTAAGAGGAAAAAAATTAGACCAGGATGCAGTGCACAAACAATTAGACCTGCATATATACTGCGGAATGTATGCACATGCAGTACACAATGATGATGAATACAGTGCAAAAGTGAGTTACTAAGCAGTGCACACCCTATATTTTGAAATACGTAAGAGGAAAAAATACATAAAAAATTTGACCACCCAGGTGCAACCTAGGCCCCAGCCAGTCTCGTAGTAAGTCTGCGCCCACAATAGGCGAGTCTGTTCTGAGCCACGATGCATGGGGCCGGGCACACATGGGCCCACAGGTCAGAGAGGATAGAGCAGTGAGCGCCGTGTATACGCGCCCAAACAAGTAACCATAGGAGATCGATAACGTTACCTCGCCAGGGCTTATAAACAGGTCGGGCGCGCTCTCGGCGGGTGAGGTGGGACTAAACGTTAGCGCCCACGCACAGCGCACAGAAAACCAGCCGCGATGGCATCGCTTGGGAGGTCCACGTACGAGGCCCGCGTGGGAAAGGCTTACATAAACGGGCCGGCCAAATAAGATGGACTACATTGAAACGAAGAAGTTAGTACATGATGCAGTTCACTCTGAATAACAATGAAGTTCAGTTAGTAAAACAAATAAATACATGTAGTTCATAAAAAAGTTAAATTCAAAAACAACGTGCGTGTTAAGATAACGAGTCCGAAAAAATTCCACCTTCAAACAAGTGTCACAACAAATAAAAATGTGGTGGTGGTGGGGGGGGCAACCTCCCCTCCCGTGCCAAGGACTCCAACAAGTACACGCAAAAACAGACGCAGTACGCAGCTCTGACAAATGCAGTGCAATTGGTTAGACGAAGGAGTGCGGCATCATAAGCAAATACAGTTTCGGAATACATACATGAATAAATAAGCAATGCAGTTCTTTTGTTTATACAATGCAGTCCGATATTATAAGGAATGGAGTTCCCGGAACACGGACGATTACATATAAACGTGATAAAAGCTTGTTCACACAAAAGGTGGTGGCTAAAAAAATTAACTGATGAAAAGTAAAATAAAACCACATAGAAAAACTGCATGTTCGCATACAACCACCCAATCCGAGCGGTTCCATCACCACAAACTGTAACATTCCAATTTTCAATTTGGATGTTATACATAGATCATCATATGCATATCATATTTATTGTTGCATTCTGTTGTGATCCTAGAAATCTTAAGCAACTCAAGGACCCAAGGAGAGAGTTGGAGGTTTCACAATTTCATATTTGAATTTATTTCAAATTTGAAGAAAGGATAAATTTGATTTTATTATTTTCTCTCCAATGATTTCCAATATTAAAAAATATATGAGAAAAGATAATATGACTTCTTCAACCGGAGAGAAATATTGGAGAAAGAATTTTAAAAATCAAATTATCTTTTATTGGTATTTTATATGCTATTTTATTTGAATTAGAAAAATATTGCATTTTTGAAAATTGCATCTTAGTCCAGAAAAATGTTCATCTTGTCCTAAATATTAGGTTTGGACGGTGAAAATTGTTATTGGAATTTTTAGAATTTTTTTATATTTATTTAGGATTTTTCCTTGCGGTGAAATTGTTTTTTTAAGTTTCGGACCGACTGGGCCGAGGCCCAGCCGGTCCAGCAGCCCAACCGCAGCGCCGCCGCCTCCTCCGAGCGGGAGGAGTTCTGCTCGACGTCGCTGCCGACGGGGAGTCCGGCTCGGACTCCCGTGCGCGCCCCCTCGCCCAAGGCACTCCCCCCGAGGTTTTATAAGCAGCCCCGAGGCCGCCGCTTCCTCCTCGTCTCGCCACCGCCGCCCCGCAGCCCCGCCACCAGCGCCGCCGTCACCTTGTGCTGCCGCCACTTCGCCGCACCACCGCACCGCCACCCGCGCCGCCCCGCCAACCACCGCCCGCGCCGCCACCCGCGCCATCACCCGTCGCAGCGAGTCGCCGCCGTTGCCGTCGCCGAGAACCGGTTTATTTTTCCCTTTTTTTCCTTCGGTTCATTTTTCTTAGATCGGTTTTTCGTTAGGGTTTTCCTAAATAACGAAGGTTCGTTCGTTCTAACGGACGTTATTCGTTAGATTTCTTCTGTTAGCGAACGTTTGCACCATAGTTTTTTTCTTTTTAGTGTATTTTCGGCCAGGGACCTATCCACGAATAGTTTTCTCGCGATTTAGCCCCTGGTCTTAAAACTAGCATAACTTTTTACTCGTTTGTCCAAATTAGATGAAACCAGCGCCTAAATCTTCGTATCGTTCTGTTCTGTTCTTTCTAGTTAACCAACTTGAACATGATTTTGGTATTGCAAAATTTGAGCCTAGTCCAGATTAGTAAACGATCTTGTTTTGTTTGTATTTTGAGTTTCATTTCTCCGTTTGAGTTGAATCTTTTTGCAAATCATAGCTAATCACATGTACCTACTGTTAATATCTAATCTGCATGATAATATTGATGTTAGGTTTTAATTTTGTTAGTTTAAGCCGTTTGGTCATTTCGTGTTTGATTTGGATCTTTTCTCGATTTTCCCATTGTTTCGTTTGAGTGATTGCTTATGTATGCTATTGTTTGTCTACGCTAGATTACCTGGAGTGCGAAGCTTGTTACTACGAATATCTAGAGTTTACAGATCGTCAGCAAGGCAAGTTACACTTTGATCATATTCTTGTCTACCCAATTTTTACTATGCATTAGTATTGCCCCTCAAATATTTGCATGAGTAGGATTTGGGAACATGTGGTTTGGTTGTAGTACTTGAGGTAGGAACCTAATACCTTTTGATCACCCCAGGAATATACCTTATGCTCATTATTGCTTAGCCATGCTCGTAGACGGGGATTGGATCGTGATTCACACATGGAAGTTGAGAGTTATTTAATCATGGATAACATTAAGGTGGCAACTTTAATATACATCTGGGTGGATTGGTTGAGGCACCTGGGGAACCCAGTGTTGCCTGTTTTTGGGAAATCCCGGAGTACCCGTGTGATTTTACCTATGGTTCGCCACCCAGGCTCAAAGGGATCATAAGATTATTCATGTTAGAAACTTCCGTGTGCAGCCACAAGCCATTATGGGCTCTAGCATAGTTGAGTAAGTTGCGTGAGCTCTTGAAGAGGTGGACTAGCAGATGTAGGGGAAAGTAGGTGTACCGGTCCTCCCGGAGTAGAGAGTTAATGCTTCAAAAAGACTATGTCTCGATCATCCGATCATGGATGCGGTCGAGTCTTGTGGGGAAAAGTGCGCAAACCTCTGCAGAGTGTATAAACTAATCATGGTTAGCCGTGTCCCCGTTTATGGACATCTTGAGTATCTAGTAGTTGAATCTATTGATGTGATCTCATCACTCTACTTCATGATTTTGTTGGGTTAATGATGAAACTTTTAATTGGGTTCTGAGTTGGGGTTACCTTCTCAAATATCGGGTAACTTGGGAGTAGTTAAATAAATTTATTCCTTTGTTGTAGGGGAAAACTAGATTTATGCAAAAGCATAAACTTACAACCTACACCAGCTAGATATTGCATGTAGAGATAGTTCTTGCATTTCATTGCTTTACAGTGTAACTCTGCCGGCATATTCAATGTGCTGACCTACATGGCTGCAACGTCTCATGTTGCAGACTACTCAGACGATGAATAAGGTGCGATAGGTCATTGTTTTGCACTCAGCCATGCCGTTGGAGTTGATGGACTCATTTACCTTCGAAGCTTCCGCAGTTATTTAGTTTAGATGTCCTTCAGCCATGATATTTTTGTGTAATCATACTCTTTATGAGGACTCAATGTAATAAGTGTGTGATTGAAACTCTGTTATAATTCCTCGAGTATTGTGCGTGTCTGCATTACCGATCCAGGGATGACACTGATGCACAGAGACTTGACCGTTTGAGGTCGGGTTGCTACAAGATGGTATCAGAGCACACACTGACTATAGGACGCGACCACGAGAATAAGCCACACGATTTCTCTTCTCTACCCATTTCTAATTCTCCTCCCTTTCTACTCTATAGATGGCGGATCCCAGGAACAAGTTCACTCAGTCGGATGATGACACCCCTTTCGGAAAACACTTGAAGGAAGTCACTAAGTATTTGAACATCGGACTACCAAGCTTCATGGGGACTTTCTCTACATCTGTACCGGAAGAGGAGCGCTGGAAGATCAAAGTCTCGGTACCTGGGAGGACATTTGCACCAACAAAGAAGCCTATTGATTTCTACCTGGATGCACGAAGCTGGAGTATAGGAAAGAGCATGGCAGCCCATATCACCTTTGGACGCATATGTGAGGTGTATCACAAGGAGCTGGAGAATACCATTTATCAGATATGTGGCCGTCGAGATGACAAATGGGAGATGATTCGCACCAGGAGGGATGGATCAATTGCAGCCTACATTCAAGAGATGGGAGATCATATTCGTCGACAGGAGAATCAACAAATTATCCACATGAAGAAGATCAAGAAGCTGGTGAAGAGAAACAACGAGCTAGAAGAGGAACTCAAGTCTACACGCGATGGACTACTGGAGAAGCAAGAAGACCTGAAGAGGAAGATGGGAATATCAGTGGAGAATATCAAGCGAGCAACGGAGTTCTGTTCGGAGGACTACATCATCCTGGACGACATCAACACGTATAGTGATGCAAATGATGATAGCGATGACGACTACGTTGATGAAGCTGGAGCAGATATCATGGAGTCTTCCTCGGATGAAAATTTCTAGATGACCACCATTGTAACTAGTAGTATTTCCCTCCAAGTAGTTAGCAATGATCGAGTTTGTAATTATAGGTTAGACTGATTGTGTGATCTTGTGTGCTATTGAATGAAGTGAATTGATTGTGTTTGTCACATGAGCATATGGGTAGTGAATCTCTCTTAGACCTCAATTCTATTCTGTTTTCTCACCCCTTCTAACCCATCAGATGCCTCCGAGACGTGACAATGGATTTTCCTTCCCACCAGAGCTCACAGTTGATCCAGCAGCAGAATGCCTTGATGCAGATACTAGTTCAGAACCAGAACCAAGGCAACAACAACAACAACAACAACCACCCCCTGTTGAGCACTTAGCCCGTTTCCTAAGGTTGGATCCGTCGGTGTTCTCTAGTAGCACCGAGCCGATTGTTGCAGATGATTGGCTCTGCAAGATTGGAAGAGAGCTGACCACTGCAGGATGCACAGATGCGGAGAGAGTGTGTTTTGCTGCACATCCGCTTGATGGACCTGCAGCATCTTGGTGGGAGAATTTCACCGCCACCTACCCCATTGACACTGTTACATGGGATCAGTTCCAGCAGGCTTTCCGCACTACCCATGTTTCAATAGGAGCTATGAGCATGAAGAAGCGCGAGTTCTCGCAACTTGCGCCAAGGAGGATGTACAGTGGGCCAGTATGTGGATGAGTTTAGCAAGTTACCATGCTATGCCCCTGATGACGTAGCCACAAATGCTGCTAAGCAGGAGAAGTTTCTTGAAGGACTCAACGATGAGCTGAGTAAGCAGTTTATGGTGGCAACATTCAACAATTACGAGGAGTTTCTAGACAGGGCTCTCATGATTGAAGGCAAGCAGCAATAGATTGATAATCGCAAGAGGAAGTATGGATAGGGGAGGTACTCTTTAGGAGCTCAGCAAAAGCCTCACTACTCCCCATATTCAGGAGGACATAACCACAACCATGGAGGTCATAACCATGGAGGACATACGCACAATGGAGCAAGTTCACATAACCATAGTGGCCCCAAGAATGGCAATGGGAATGGAGGAAGCAGCAACCATAACCGTTCCAACCCTTCAACACCAGACAAGAGGGATCTGAGCCACATTACCTGTTTGAAGTGCTAGAAGACCGGACATTATGCCACTGAATGTCCTGAAGCAATGAATGGAAATGGCAATGGAGGTTCTGCCAAGAAGCCCACCCCTTCACCAAAGGACAGGTGAACCACGTCAGCGTGGAGGGGATTGAGGATCAACCCGGCACATTTGTCGGTAAGTTTTGATTAATGCATTTACCGCACTTGTTCTTTTCGATACTGGTGCATCGCATTCATACATATCAAGGGGATTTGTGGATAAGTATAACCTACCAACCGTAGCCCTTAAGTCACCGATGTTAGTAAGTTCCCCATGAGCGGAGTATATGGCTAGTAGGGGATGCTATCAGTTGCCACTAACCATAGGTAGAAATGTTTTACCCACCGACCTAATTGTTCTGGAGTCACAAGGATTGGATGTGATACTAGGAATGGATTGGCTATCCAAGTTTGAAGGGAACATCGATTGCACTAGTAAATCAATTCTTCTCACCACCCCAGAAGGAAAGAGGATCAAGTATGTATCCCGGCATGCGCCGAGGAGAACTCAGGTGAATTTCTTACCAGGAGTTGTATAGGAGGAAGTACCAGTGGTGAAGGATTACCCCGATGTATTTCCGGAGGAGTTACCAGGCATGCCACTGGATCGAGACATTGAATTTTTGACTGAGCTATTGCCAGGCACTGGACCAATATCAAAGAGACCGTATCGGATGCCCACAAAGGATCTGGAGGAAATTAAGACGCAGATAAAGGAGTTACTGGAGAAAATGTTACATTCGACCATGTTCATCACCTTGGGGAGCCCCAGTGCTTCTAGTGGAGAAGAAGGATGGATCTTTAAGGATGCTTATTGATTATCATGCGCTGAATGAGGTGATGATCAAGAACAAATACCCTCTACCGATGATCAATGATTTGTTTGACCGGTTGCAAGGAGCTAAAGTTTTCTCCAAGATCGATCTTCGATCAGGTTATCACCGGTTGAAGATCCGAGAGCAAGATATACCTAAGACAACTTTTACCACAAGGTACGGGCTATATGAGTATACCGTTATGCCATTTGGTTTGACTAACGCGCCTGCCTATTTCATGAATATGATGAACAAGGTGTTTATGGAGTTTTTGGATAAGTTCATCATGGTGTTCATTGATGATATATTGGTCTACTCGAAGAATGAAGAGGAGCATAAGGAGCATTTGCGTTTGGTTCTTGAGAAGCTCAAGGAACATCAGTTGTATGCCAAGTTCAGCAAATGTGAGTTTTGGTCAAAGGAAGTTGGATTTCTCGGACATGTTATATCCGGAGAAGGAATAGTAGTAGACCCTACCAAGGTTGCTTCTGTCACTAAGTGGTTGGCACCCACATCAGTTGGAGAGATCAGAAGTTTTCTTAGACTCGCAGGTTGTTACCGAAGGTTTATTGAGAATTTCTCTAAGATTGCAAAGCCCATGACGGAGTTATTGATGAAGGACACCAAGTTTAAATGGACTGAGGAGTGTGAAGCCAGTTTTTAGGAGTTGAAGAAAGGTTTGGTTACAGCCCCAATGTTGATTCTCCCAGACCAATGTAAGGATTACCAAGTATATTGCGACACTTTACGTCGAGGACTTGGAGGTGTGCTTATGCAGGAGGGAAGAGTTGTTTCATAAGCCTCACGATAGCTTCGACCTCATGAGTTGAATTATGCTACGCATGATTTGGAGTTAGCAGCCGTAGTGCATGCGCTGAAGACATGGAGACACTTTCTCATTGGAAACCGTTGTGATCATAAGAGTTTGAAATACATCTTCATGCAGAAGGAGTTGAATCTCAAGCAAAGGAGATGGTTGGAGCTCATAAAGGATTATGATGTGAAATTGCATTATCATCCCGGAAAGACCAATGTCATAGCAGATGTGTTGAGCCGCAAGAGTTATGTTAACACGCTCATAACCGGAGGACCACCAAAGGAGTTAGCAGGCGACCTTCGGGAGCTATGCTTGGAGATAGTTCCGAGAGGTTATGTTGCATCATTGGAAATTCAGTCCACTTTGATGTGTAAGATCAGAGAAGCCCAGAAGACTGACAAAGAGATTTCGGAGATAAAGGAAATGATGAGTAAAGGAAAGGCTAAAGGATTTCATGAGGATGAGCACGACACCTTATGGTTTGAGGATCACATATATGTGCCAAATGACCCTGAGATCAGGAAGTTGATTCTGCAGGAGGCCCATGATTCACCATACTCGATTCACCCAGGAAACACTAAGATGTATCTGGATTTGAAGGAAAGTTTTTGGTGGACAGGAATGAAGAAGGATATTGCCAAGTATGTAGCAGTATGTGATGTATATCAGAGAGTTAAGGCAGAGCATTAAAAGCCAGCCGGATTGCTACAGCCATTGTCGATACCCGAATGGAAGTGGGATAAGCTTGGCATGGATTTTATCACTGGGATTACCCAGGACTCGTTCAGGCTATGACTCTATCTGGGTTGTAGTCGATCGTTTGACGAAAGTAGGTCATTTCATCCCGGTGAAGACAACCTATACGAGGGCTAAGTTGGCAAAGATATACATGACTAGGATCGTATGTCTGCATGGAGTTCTGAGGACCATTGTATCAGATAGAGGAACCCAATTTACTTCAAAGTTTTGGAATTAGTTGCATGAAACTTTGGGTACCAGACTAGAGTTCATTACAACCTTTCATCCACAGACAGATGGACAAACCGAGAGGGTCAATCAGATTCTGGAAGATATGTTGAGAGCTTGTGCGCTAGATTATGGATCTAGTTGGGATGACAACCTGCCATATGCATAGTTCTCTTATAACAACAATTATCAAGCCAGTTTGAAGATGGCCCCTTTCGAAGCCTTGTACGGAAGAAGGTGCAGGACACCGTTATCGTGGGATGAAGTTGGAGATGGACAGTTGTTCGGACCAGACTTAATCAAAGACTCCGAGGAGAAGGTTAAGTTGATTCACGACAAACTTAAGGTAGCCTAGTCTAGGCAGAAGAGTTATGCGGATACTAAACACAAGGAGATAGTTTATGAAGTCGGAGACAAAGCATATCTTCGTGTGTCCCCACTTCGAGGAGTGAAACATTTTGGAGTCAAGGGAAAACTAGCACCACGTTTTGTGGGACCATATAGAGTTTTGGAATGCATGGGAGAAGTTGCATACAAGCTGGAATTGCCAGAAGGATTGTCAAGAGTTCATGATGTGTTTCACGTTTCCCAGTTGAAGAAGTGCCACGCAGAGATGGCCGATATTCCTTTGAGAGATACAGTGCCACTGGAAGCAATTCAGTTAGACAGTGATTTAACCTATGAAGAGAAACCAATCAAGATTCTCGAGTTTTCCAGTCGAGTTACTTGCAGCAAGGTTATCAAGTTTTGCAAAGTCGAGTGGAGCCACCATACCGAGGAGGAAGCCACCTGGGAGTGAGAGGAAAATCTTCGCAAAGACCACCCAAACCTTTTTGCTGACCAACCCAAATCTCGAGGGCGAGATTCATCTTAAGGGGGGTAGGTTTGTAACATCCCAATTTTCAATTTGGATGTTATACATAGATCATCATATGCATATCATATTTATTCTTGCATTCTGTTATGATCATAGAAATCTTAAGCAACTCAAGGACCCAAAGAGAGAATTGGAGGTTTCACAAAATTCATATTTGAATTTTTTTCAAATTTGAAGAAAGAATCAATCTGATTCTCCAATGATTTCCAATATTAAAAATATATGAGAGAAGATAATATGACTTCTTCAACCCGAGAGAAATATTGGAGAAAGAATTTTAAAAATCAAATTATCTTTTATTGGTATTTTATTTGCTATTTTATTTGAATTAAAAAATATTGCATTTTTGAAAATTGCATCTTAGTCCAGAAAAATGTTCATCTTGTCCTAAATATTAGGTTTGGACGGCGAAAATTGTTTCTGGAATTTTTAGAATTTTTTATATTTATTTAGGATTTTTTCTTGCGGTGATATTGTTTTTTTTAAGTTTCAGACCGACTGGGCCAAGGCCCAGCCGGCCCAGTAGCCCAACCACAGCGCCGCCGCCTCCTCCGAGCGGGAGGAGTCCCACTCGACGTCGCCACCGCCGACGACTCCGGCTCGGACTCTCGTCCGTGCCCCCTCGCCCAAGGCACTCCCCCCGAGGCTTTATAAGCAGCCCCGAGGCCGCCGCCTCCTCCTTGTCTCGCCATCACCGCTGCCTTGCACTGCCGCCGCTTTGCCG
>NC_057813.1:305918693-305946049 GCF_018294505.1 Triticum aestivum | reverse complement strand
GGCACGGCGATGGTGGCGTCGGTCACGGCGGGGGAGCGCGAGGGGGAGGAGCTGGAGAGGAGAGGGGTTGTCTGGGGGGTTCGGGGGAGCGAGGGAGGCTGATCCACGACGTCACCGGTTGAGGGGAGCGGCGAGGCGGCGAGCAGGTGCGTGGCGCGCGCTGCGGTCGCCGTCGGGCACCTGCCTGCCTGCCTGGCCGGCAAGCAGCTCGCTGGAGCGGCGCTGGGCTGGGCCGGCAGGTGGGCCGGGAGCAGGCGCCAGGTAAGCTTTTTCCATTTCTTTCTGTTTTCTGTTTTTTTAATACTTCTGCAACTTTGTTGAATTAAATAAAATACTTAGGCTACTCCTAAAATCACCAAACTACTCCTGGTCCATAGTTGAATTATTTCCAACATGAAACATTTTAGTTTGGAGATATTTGAGCATTTAAATATTTTATATAATTTTAAATGCCCAAATTCAAATATTTATGATTTAATTCAAAAACCCTAAGCTGGCCTAGGAAAATGTGCACCACTTTTGGCAGAGGTTCTGAACCAAGACAAAAATGATGGGCATTTTAGAAGGGCATTTCAGGTTCATTGAAAAAGTTTTTAGTAAACCCTAATTGGATTCAGAGGGGACTGGGGGTTCTGTCATCCCCATTTCAGGTTTCTGATGAAAGAGTAAACATGATGCAACACTCTAATGCATGGCTAACTAGGATGTGACAACTCACCCCCACTCAAAAGAATCTCGTCCCGAGATTTGGGTTCCTCCGGAAAGAAGGCGGGATACTCAAGTCGAAGACGATCCTCCCTTTCCCAAGTTGCTTCATCCTCATAATGGTGCGACCATTGTACTTTGAGAAACTTGATATTATGACGTCGAGTGGTACGCTCGGCCTGATCGAGGATACGAATGGGGTACTCTCGATATGTAAGATTATCTTGGAGATCAAGCGTTTCGTAGTCCACTCCACGGATAGGATCCGAGAAGCAACGCCTGAGTTGAGAAACGTGGAAGACATCGTGGACTCTGGAGAGGTGCGGAGGTAGTTCCAACTGGTAGGCAACTTCTACTCGTTTAGCGAGAATGCGAAAAGGTCCAATGTAACGAGGAGCCAATTTGCCTTTGATACTGAAACGATGGGTTCCCTTCAGAGGGGTAACCCGAAGATAAGCCTTCTCGTCAACCTCGAAAGTCATAGCCTTATGTTTTCGGTCATATTGACTCCTTTGACGAGATTGGGCTATTTTCAACTTTTCACGAACGATGCGAACTTGTTCTTCTGCTTCCTGAATCATATCCGGGCCAAAGAATTGTCTTTCCCCGGTCTCTGACCAGTTAAGGGGTGTTCGACACCGTCATCCATAGAGAACTTCAAAAGGGGTTTACCCAAGCTAGATTGATAGCTGTTGTTGTAAGCGAATTCGGCAAATGGAAGGCACTTCTCCCAATCCATTCTGAATGAGATAACAGAGGCTCGAAGCATGTCTTCTAGAATCTGGTTGACGCGTTCCACTTGAACACTCGACTGAGGGTGGAAAGCGGTGCTAAAGGAGAGACGGGTTCCCATAGCATTTTGGAAACTTTCCCAAAATCGAGAGGTGAAAATACTTCCTCGATCCGAGTTAATTTCCAAAGGAACACCATGGAGAGACACTATTCGGGAGATGTATAAGTCTGCCAGCTGACTAGCGGTTATACTCTCACAATCAGGTAGGAAATGGGCTACTTTGGAAAGACGATCGACAACGACAAAGATAGCATTATTCCCTTTCTTGGTCCTGGGAAAACCTGTAATGAAATCCATACCAATTTTATCCCATTTCCATTCAGGAATAGCTAGGGGCTGAAGGGTGCCAGCAGGCCGTTGATGCTCTACTTTTACACGACGGCAGACGTCGCAATTAGCAATATACTGAGCAATTTCTCTCTTCATCCTAGTCCACCAGAACCTCTCGCGTAGGTCCTGATACATCTTGGTACTACCGGGATGAATGGTGAGAGGAGATTCATGAGCCTCCTTAAGGATCAACTGCCGTAGATGCTGGTTCTTGGGAACCACTAAACGATTCTCAAAGTACACAACACCATGATCATTTGTGGAGAAAAAACTAGCACCTCCGCTAGCAATGTTCTCCTTGATTTTAGATATTCCCTTATCTCGCTTTTGGGCAGCGATGATTTGATCCGTAAGAGTAGGTTTCGCTACCAAGGTGGAAAGAAATCCTTGAGGAACAATGTGAAGGTTAAGCTTCCGAAATTCCTCATGGAGAAGCGGTTGACTTTGTTGTAACATCAGGTTGTTACAATAAGATTTACGACTTAGTGCATCACCCATGACGTTGGCTTTCCCTGGGGTGTAAGTTATTCCTAAGTCGAAATCTATGATCAACTCAACCCAACGTCTTTGCCTGAGATTCAAATCCGGTTGGGTGAAAATGTACTTCAGACTTTGGTGATCAGTGAATATTTTGCAACGGTTACCGAGGAGGTAATGTCGCCAGGTCTTAAGTGCATAGACTACGGCTGCAAGCTCTAGATCATGACTAGGATAATTGTCCTCATGTGGGTGCAATTGCCGTGAAGTGTAAGCAATTACGTGTCGATCTTGCATGAGGATGCAACCTAGTCCTTGTCGCAAGGCGTCGCAGTAGATAACAAAGTCCTTAGAGAAGTCTGGCGGTACCAGTACGGGAGCAGAAGTCAGGCGTCTTTTCAGTTCCTGAAAGCTGTGCTCACATTGTGAAGTCCATTCGAACTTCTTATCTTTCTTGAGGAGTTCGGTTAGAGGTTTCGCGACTTTGGAGAAGTTTTCGACAAAGCGACGGCAATAACTCGCTAAGCCCAGAAAACTCCGAACTTGCTTGACCGATTCAGGTGGAGTCCAATTAAGGACGGCTTGAACTCGCTCAGGGTTAACAGCAATACCTTTACCAGATATTACATGACCCAGATAGGTCACTTCTGACAACCAAAATTCACATTTGGAAAACTTGGCATAAAGGCGCTGCTCTCGAAGTTTCTTCAACACTAGCCTTAGATGTTCGGCATGTTCTTCCTCGTTCTTGGAGTAGATGAGTATATCATCGAGGTAAACTACGACGAATTTATCCAAATACTCCATGAAGATTGAGTTCATTAACCGAGAAAA
Organism: Triticum aestivum; assembly: GCF_018294505.1. Taxonomy (NCBI): domain Eukaryota; kingdom Viridiplantae; phylum Streptophyta; class Magnoliopsida; order Poales; family Poaceae; genus Triticum; species Triticum aestivum. Next base: position 305,942,910 of record NC_057813.1, on the reverse strand, counting down.
GGTGGCTGGAGCGTTGGTTAAACCGAAGGACATGACGGTGTACTCGTATTGGCCATAACGAGTAACAAAGGCCGTTTTAGGAATGTCCCCGTTTCTGATTTTGATTTGATGGTAGCCCAACCTCAAATCCATCTTGGAGAAGACTGAGGATCCAGCGAGCTGATCATACAGGTCGTTGATCCTAGGGAGCGGATATTTGTTCTTGATTGTGACCAAATTGACCGGTCGGTAATCTACAACCATCCGGTCCGTACCATCCTTCTTCTTGACGAAGAGGACGGGGCAAGCCCACGGAGATGAACTAGGTCGGATGAAACCCTTTTTAAAGGACTCATCGAGTTGTTTCTTAAGCTCGGCTAGTTCTAGTGGTGCCATCTTATAGGGTCTTCTAGCAATCGGAACGGTTCCTGGAATGAGGTCTATTACGAACTCAACATCCCTGTCAGGTGGAACACCTGGCAATTCCTCTGGGAAGACATCCGGGAAGTCACGGACTACCGGAACGTCCTCAAGGTCTGGCAAAGGGCTGGCGTTAAGAGAATATAACTGTCGCTCGGCTAATCGGGTCAAGACATTGACTATCTTCCCCGAAGGATGAGTGAGTTGAACAGTCCTAGAGAAGCAATCAATTTTGGCATGATGAGCTGACATCCAGTCCATACCCAAAATGATATTAATATCTGAAAATTTGAGAGCTATCAAAGATGCAAGGAAAACAAGTCTGTCGACTTGGATTTCATTTCCATAACTTACTCTGGAGGTCTGCCATCTAGAACCAGGAGTAGAAATTTCCATAGTGGATGGCATGTCACAGAATGCGGTGTTATGCAGACGAGCATAGTTCTCGGATATAAATGAATGAGAGGCTCCTGTATCGAAAAGAACAGATGCCGGGTGGCAATTAACAAGGAGCGTACCGAGAATGACGTTGGGATCCTCTTGAGCTTCTTCGGCAGAGATACAGTTGACATGGCCACGTGTAGCGGTGGCCGGCTTGGCGTGGAACACTTTCCCTGTCGGCTTGCCACGGCCAACAGCTTTAGCAGATTGGTTGGGGTTGGTCTGGGGACACTCACACATATAGTGGCCAGATTCCCCACACTTGAAACAAGTCACGGAACTGGTACGTGGAGGAGCATTGTTGGTTGGACCACCATAGGGCTTGGCTGGTGCAGACTGTTGAACGGGGCGAGGCGCCTGGAAAGATGGCCTCGGTGTGAACGTGGGTGGCAGGGCGGTGTTGGGCACCCACACGCGGCTCTTCTGAGGACCAGCACCGGATGAGGAACCCATGTCACGGCCATGCTTGCGTGTTGCATCATAATCAGTCTGACCAGTTTCAGCACTGATGGCCTTGTTAACAAGTTTCTGAAAAGATGTGCACTCATGCAGACGGAGGTTGCGGCGAAGCTCAGGACTAAGCCCCTTACGGAACCTTGCTTGCTTCTTGGCATCAGTAGAAACTTCCTCAGTTGCATATCGTGCGAGGTTACCGAACTCCCTGCTGTAAGCATCCACAGAGAGTCGGCCCTGAGTGAAACTGCAAAATTCCTCACGTTTACGGTCCATGAGACCCTCCGGAATGTGATGTTCACGGAAAGCCTCGCTGAATTCAGCCCAAGTAGTGACATGGCCCGCTGGGCGCATAGCTCCATAATTCTCCCACCATAGACTGGCGGGGCCTTCAAGATGATATGCAGCAAAGGTGACCTTGTCAGCCTCCGCTACCAGCGCGGAACGCAGTTTGTGAGAAATACTGCGAAGCCAGTCATCAGCATCGAGAGGCTCGACGGAGTGGTGGAACGTGGGTGGATGTAACTTGATAAAATCACTGAGTGACACCACGTTAGTCCTCTGATGGCGTGCCGTGTTCTGTTCAATACGCTCTAACAAACGGTTGGTCTCCCGCTTGTTTCTTTCGGCTTCCATCATAACCTCGGCTAGGGAAGGAGGATGAGGCAGATTTGCACTCCTAACTTCGCTGCCTTCGGCCTGCTCTTGGGGAGCAGGGTTAGTGCGCGTGTTGACCATCCTAGGTAAACAAGACAATGATTTAGTCAGGATGATAAAATTCTGACATAGGATACAGAATGTAAGGAATAACTCGGAATGCAAGATGATCATCCGTATGACATGGTAGATACAGAAACTGCTTCTTTATTCCATCGTCATACACACCATACAGGGTTTAGTACAAGACCAAACAAGGTACTATTACGGTGAAAAGAGGATTACGTCTCATCGGAGGCATTCCAAGCTCCTATACATTATTTTTCTACACCTCCGGAAGGCGATACAAACTAGGTCATATCCCACGAGTCGAGCAGGACGATAGACGACACAGCTAACATGAACTAGTGATACTACCACTAACTCAGACTAATCCGTAGTAGTCCTCGTAGAAGTCACCTCCATAGCCTGGAAGCTCAACATGATCATCCGGAAACAGACGATCTCGCGGAGCTTGTGGACCATAGGGGCTAGGATGAGGTCTTGGACCAACAGACGGTGGCCTGCGGGGACCGCAAGGTGGGGTGATGCCTCCTACATCACGCCAACCCATTACGTCTGGCAGAGCAGATCTCACAGGATAGAGATCGCGCATATCCGAGTATCCAGCTTGCACCGCCGGTGCAAACCGAGTCAATGTGGCCCAGTGGTCAGCACGGGTATTGAAGAGCTCTAACCTCAAGGCCCGATTTTCACGGTCCTTATCCTCGAGCATCTCAGCAGTGGTGCGAGTCCGTGAATCCTCCTGGGTGGGGTCAGCATAGATAGCCTGGAGATACCCTTGTGCTCCCGGAAGTGATCCTGGCATATACCGGAAATCAGAGTCCCAAAATAGACCAGATCTGACTCGCATGATGGTCATCATAGAGTAGGCGGCGTCCTGCACAGCCATCTCAATAGTAACCCCGAGTCCATAGGAGCAATGAAGGGGCTCGGTGGACCCAGGATAAGATGGAAATATCCTGACAGTGCAGAGATACTGGCTTTCATTAAAGTCTCGGAATTGCTCTTCGACCATGTACTCAGGATACCAACGGTATCCAGCCTCAGTCATTACCCTGACCAACATGGCAGTATGGCCGGGTACATCTAGGCATCGAGTCAGGCGAACCACTTGATTGAGGTCGTGAGTGGCCATCTGAAAACACAATCATAATGCAAAGGCATTAGAATTTCTAGCAAAATTTCGGCAGCATAACAGCTGTAAATGCTCAAGAAGGATTTTGAGACATTTGACAAAGGATTACATTCACACTCAACATCATCATATCAAGTTATGAATCCATCCTAACAACATAACGTGGCAGAAGAACTGAACTAGGCTTGTATCCATCAACCCTATAAGGTACTACTGATTAGTAACGCGTGATCCTGATAGAGAGAATAGATCCTAATTCCTTAACCCCCGGTGGAAGAATAGACTGACTCAGATCAGAATGTCATAAGATAAAGGAGTAAAAAGAGCCTTACGTTCCAACCCACAAACAATTCCCCTACATATAACTAAAGAATTTCTAGACTCAACATCGACCGGTTTGGCTTGGAGAACCTACAGCCAGTCCGGCTCTGATGCCAACGCTGTCAGGACCCCGACTCGATGTCACATCGATCTAGCTCGTAACACCTCATATCACTTTGTGGCCTCACGCACGGTATACCCGGGGTGTCGCCTTACCTTTGCCCGGGACCGTTTGCGCCTTTTGGCTCACGTATATGATAGTGTCGCTAGCATCCATATGATAAGGAGCTCGGGCTGACATGACTAGTCGTAAACCCAAAGTGGCACAGACTTACAGGGACAGGCATCCATGACCCAGCTTCGAACGTGTCGGTCATCAGCAAGTGGGTCCGGGCTGTAGCACTGGGCTAGCAGGACTCCGGTAAACCGGGCTGTAGTGGGCTAACAGGACTCCGATACTCAATGCGTGACATTTCCCCGAAGGGACAGACACCGGAACGAAGAAGGACACATGCCGGCCAGCCTAAGTGTTCCAGAGCAGTAGCAAGCTACCATGGCTCAGCGGTAACACTAGGAGACATTTCCCGGTAAGAGAGGCTACCAAGGATAAACAACTAGATAGTCAGATCCCACACATACCAAGCATTTCAAACATACACACAATATGCTCGATATGTGCAAATACAACAAGGCATCACAACATGACTCTATGACACAAGTACTTTATTCAAGGCTCAGAGAGCCATACATAACATACACAAAGGTACGGGTCACACGACCCAGCATTCAAGTCATACAGTCATACAAACCAGCAGCGGAAGTAACTTGTCTGAGTACAGACAACAAGTAAAATAAAAGAGGCTTGGAAAGCCTAGCTATACTACGAGGTCCTTCACAAGCTCAGGATCACCACCTGGGCCTTAGCCTACTCATTGATGTCAACGTCTACGTAGAACCCATCAGAAGGGGTTGCAGCGTCTTCTGTAAAAAATGTAAATTATAGCAACATGAGTACAAAGGTACTCAGCAAGACTTACATCAGATCCTACATACATGCATATTATCAAGAAGGGTTGGTGGAGTTATTGCAGCAAGCCAGCTTTGACTCTTGGCTAGGCTAACCTACGAGACTCCAACTTGAAATGGTTTTGCGCACACGAGTCCACTACTCACCAATTCAATACACTACCGAGAATCCACCTCCGTCTTCCTACGGAAGAGCCATCCTCGGCACTCACACTTATCTTGAGGCTTTTAGTAGTTTCCATTTACTTGTCTATGAACTGTATAGGCAACCAAGTAGTCCTTTACCGCGGACGCGGCTATTCGAATAGATCATGATAACCCTGCAGGGGTGTACTTCTTCATACATGTTTCCACCACTTAGCGTCTGCACACGACATGTGCTCGGCAGACTTCAAGCGAAAGCCGACGTGGGTGTAGACCACGACCTACCTAAACACTTAAGCCTCTAGTCCAGGTTTATTGCCTATCCAGGTTCCATCCGCAGGGAGTCCGGCCGAGGTTTCCCATACGGCCCCGAACGATGTGAACAGGGTTCCCGAGATACCTAACGGGTATTCGGTACACCCGGCCACGTACCTACCGCATCACAGCCCACCCCTACGGTCAGCGCTGTCCACGGCCTCCAGTAGGCTACAAACACCAGAAACTACTTGCAACTCCTGGACAGAGAGCTAGGGTGAATAAGAAGTCGAGCGGGGTCATATTTCAGGGCCCAATGCATGGTAGTAGCTGTATCTTAAATCACACATACAGATCTCAGTGCTTACGGTTGGCTTCAATGAAACAACCCACCATGTACTCCTACATGGCCTCTCATCGATACCTTTACCAAATCGTGTTCACCACACCACTCTCATTACCGACATAATCATTTCACTCTAGCCCATCACCCAGATGAACCAGACCTGACACGACTCTAAGCATAGCAGGCATAGCAAGGTAGGAACAACACATACATATGGCTCAATCAACTCCTACACATGCTAGTGGGTTTCATCTAGTTACTGTGGCAATGACAGGTCATGCAGAGGAAGTGGGTTCAACTACCGTAGCACACAGCAGTTTGAAACGTGTTGTCTTAATGCAGTAAAAGAGAGCAGGAGCGAGAACATGGGATTGTATCGATATGATCAAATGGTTGGTTGCTTGCCTGATGGTTCGATGCACTGATACGGTTCTTCGTTAGGGTAATCACGGTACTCCTTGGAGGCAGAACCTGCCGCAAAGAACACCGATACACAACCATCACCAAACAATGTGCAACAATATGATGCATGCATGAAACATAGCAATATGAGTGTGTTGGGCTAATGCAACTAAGACCAGAAGGGTTTGAACCAATTTGAATCAAAGATTCAAATTTCAAACTCAAACATGGCCTTTTAAAGTGCTTTTCCCCATTCTGCATTAAACATCAGGTTAACTTGTTTAATCATGCATGAAAATAGTACAGATGGATAGATTGGATTTTTCTGATCATTTTTCATATATAATTTCTCTGATTTGGAGTTACAGAATAAAAGTTATGAATTTTTAAAGTTTAAATTATATTCTGGAATTTCCTATATTAGAATAATTCCAGAAAATCAATTATTGCGTCAGCCTGACGTCAGTGTGACGTCAGCAGGTCAACGGAACACGTCCGGGTCAAACCTGACAGTGGGTCCCGCATGTCAGGGTGATTAGATTAATTAAAGTTTAATTAAAACTAAACCTGTTTAATTAACAGGGCTGGGCCCCACCTGTCATTGACTCAGGGGAGTCAACCAGGGCCCACCCGTGGTCAAACCCGGGTCGGCTGCACCGGCGTTTAGCCGCCGGCGAGCCCGACGCGGCGGCGGAAGTGGTTTTGGCCGTTTCGGCCACCAAATGGGTCGCGGAGACCACCGGAGTGGAGCTGAGGACGGGCCGCAGCTCTTGGTGGAGTCCGTTGGGGTCGGGGTGGCCGGAGTTGGTGCCGGCGACGACTTTGGCAGCCACCTGGGTTCGGCCGAAGACGAACTTGACGCTAGAGGGGTCGGTGAGGCTCGGGGAGTGGCTAGCTAGGTGCTAAGTGACACGGTGAGCATGAAGGACACCGTGGAGTGGTCGGAGGGTAACCGGGAGCACGTCGGCGATGAGCTCCACGGCGGTGAGTGCGGTTGAGCTCCGGGAGGTCGCTACACAGCTCGGGAGCAAGAACGGAAGGGAGGGGAAGATGGCTAAGCTCACAGTGAGTGCGACGAAGCCCTTGGTGTGGCCGGAGATGGACCGGAGCGACGACGGCGTTGAAGGGGATCTCCGGCGACGGCGGTTCGGGCGAGGTTGTTGCAGTGGACTCGGGCGTTGCGAGCGCTCGGGGCTCGGCTTGCTCGATGGAGTGGACGGCGGCGGAGCTCTTGGACACGATGAGAGGACGCACGGGCGGCGGGGAGCACGGCTATGACGAAGGCACGGCGATGGTGGCGTCGGTCACGGCGGGGGAGCGCGAGGGGGAGGAGCTGGAGAGGAGAGGGGTTGTCTGGGGGGTTCGGGGGAGCGAGGGAGGCTGATCCACGACGTCACCGGGCAAGGGGAGCGGCGAGGCGGCGAGCAGGTGCGTGGCGCGCGTTGCGGTCGCCGTCGGGCACCTGCCTGCCTGCCTGGCCGGCAAGCAGCTCGCTGGAGCGGCGCTGGGCTGGGCCGGCAGGTGGGCCGGGAGCAGGCGCCAGGTAAGCTTTTTCCATTTCTTTCTGTTTTCTGTTTTTTTAATACTTCTGCAACTTTGTTGAATTAAATAAAATACTTAGGCTACTCCTAAAATCACCAAACTACTCCTGGTCCATAGTTGGATTATTTCCAACATGAAACATTTTAGTTTGGAGATATTTGAGCATTTAAATATTTTATATAATTTTAAATGCCCAAATTCAAATATTTATGCTTTAATTCAAAAACCCTAAGCTGGCCTAGGAAAATGTGCACCACTTTTGGCAGAGGTTCTGAACCAAGACAAAAATGATGGGCATTTTAGAAGGGCATTTCAGGTTCATTGAAAAAGTTTTTAGTAAACCCTAATTGGATTCAGAGGGGACTGGGGGTTCTGTCATCCCCATTTCAGGTTTCTGATGAAAGAGTAAACATGATGCAACACTCTAATGCATGGCTAACTAGGATGTGACACTGGGCAAGTTCAAGCCTGACCTGCCCCCACGCTACGACGGCACCGCCGACCCCACCGAGTTCCTGCAGCTCTACAAGCTGAGCATCGAGCCGGCCAACGGCGACGAGAAGATCATGGCAAACTGGTTTTCCATGGCCCTCAAGGATGGTGCGTGCTCCTGGCTCCTGAATCTCCGCATGGGATCTGTCTCCTCCTGGGACGAGATGCGCGACCGCTTCATCGCCAACTTCCAGGGCACTCATGACTGCCCGCTGGACGCGGGTGACCTACGACGCATCAAGCAGCAGACATGAGTGACCCTGTAGAAGTACATCCAGTGCTTCAACAATATTCGCCTCAGGATCCCCAAGGTGTCGGATGAGGCCATCATCTCGGCGTTCACTGATGGCGTCTGCGACGTCAAGATGAAGGAGGAGCTCGCCATTCACGAGGACCTCTACACAGCCCTGGAGATATTCAACATGGTGAACAAGTGCACGAGGACTAAGGAGGTACGCCTCTCCCTCCTCGAGCTCCCTGATGTTGACCCAGAAGACAAGAAAGCCAAGGACAAGGATGTGAAGCGCAAGGGACCAACTGTGCTTGCAGCCGAGCCAGAGATGAAGCGCAGTTGCGACCACCCCGAGTCATCCAAGAGCAGTCGGCCATTCTACGTCTTCCACAACGTCCACAGCCACAACACCAACGACTGCCAGGAGCTCGGGGCCCTCCGTGACGGGTGCCTTAATCGATGACCCGAGCGCGACGATCGAGGCTACGGTCACGGGGGTGGCTGAGGTGGAGGACGCTGGGACGGCCGCGACCATCGCTAGGAGTGGTGCGACCATCCTCAGGACCGCTGGCAGGGCCAGCCTCGTGAGGGTGCCTGGAGGGACCTACCTCGCGAGGACCGGCCTCAGGGCAACGCTGATCTTCCTCCACTGCCTCCACCACCAAGAAGGAACGAAGATCATCACCAGGACGAGGGGGCCGGGGCCTTCCAGGAGCCTCAGGCCATGCTTGCATCCTGGGCGGCTCACAGGCCCCGGCCTCTCACCGCATCTTCAAGCAGTTCACGCGCGAAGTGAACGCAGCACTCCCCAAGCCTGAGGCCACTCGCCCGCTCAGGTGGTCCAAATACGCCATCACCTTCAACTCCTCCGATCAGCTCAAGTGTGCGGCCACTGCTGGCACGCTCCCAATGCTCTGCTCGCCTGTCATCAACACCGTGGTCATCACCAAGACCCTCATTGATGGTGGAGCAGGGCTCAACATTCTCTCTGTCCAAACGTTCAACAGACTCCAAGTGCCATATCACCAGCTTCAGCCTACCAAGCCTTTCTCCGGAGTGACCGACGGTTCCACGCATCTGATAGGGCAGATCCGCCTCCCTGTCACCTTCGACGAGCGCGACAACTACCACACCAAGCTCATCGACTTCAATATCGCCGACATTTGTCTGCCATACAATGCGATCCGTGGGTACCCAGCACTGGCCAAGTTCATGGGAGCAACGCACCACGGCTACAACGTCCTCAAGATGCCAGGGAGCAGTGGGATCATCATAGTTGCCTGCAAGGAAAAGGACGCGGTGTGCTCCCTCGAGCGCGCCTACCAGGCTGTAGCAGTTGAGAAACCTGAACACGAGGGCGGTGTCCTCCCTCCTAAGGTTGCCCCCAAGGCAAAGAAGTTGCAGCTGGGTCAGGTATCTCACGGCAAGTCATCACCCGGCAACACCACGCTAAGCCTTGCATCCCTGGATGGGGCGCCTTCACCTATCGCATAGGAAGGCGCGCCCGGTGCCTCTCTTAGGCTGGGCTCGAGGGCGCTCCTCTGGAGGGCCTCAGACCTAGCCAACATCGCAAGGGAGGCGCTTGGGCACCACGTGGAGTCATGCTTCAGCATACGCTTCCCAGGAGAAGGCGCGGGGCATAAGGCGTCAGGTGCTCAGGCATTCATCGGCAAGGCAGTCCAGGAGAATAAAGAGGCAAGGGTTCTATAGGGCGATCGTCGCCCACCGCAGGGTGCGGCTCATTGCCCTGGAGAGGGTAAGAAGTTCCACGTCTGCATCGACATCCCCGGGCTTAACAGGGCCGCATCTCGGCAGCTCTTCTGGTCGTCTCATGTCGGCTGATGCGAGGGTCCACCTCATAGCTACGTTCGCATGCCCTTTGGCCTACTGGGCGCGGCTGTGGCATTCCAGCACTGCATGCGGGACACCCTGGCGGCTCAGGAGGCCAAGTATCAGGCGATCCTGGCAGATATGGAGATGCACCTTTAGGAGCCGCACAGTCCCCCGGAGCCTCCCGAGGCTCAGGGCGAAGGCGGCTCGTGAGGGACGACCTCACCGGTGCGCGTTTCCTGCTACCCCGACATCTCTTCTGCAACGGTGCCAGGTGTCATCTTTTTAGTTCGTTCAGTTTGGGGGCGCCCCTCGGGCTGCATTATCCCCAACTCACGTGGGTCCGTCCCTGCGACATGTATCTTTTCTGCGTCTGTCAGAACTAGTTTACCTTCCCTTATGAGCTGCCTTGAGATTATCAACTACCAGACCGGCACTTCATTGCCAAGAACGTCTCGCACCCTTATGAGCCCACCCACGACCGCCTCATGATTAAGGACTGGCACGGTATCTGTGCTCGGGACTGTCCCTGCAGCGTCGCTAAACCCAAGAGGCTGAGCTCTGGCTCACGGGCTAGCCCTCGTGTACGTCACCTCCCATGGCCCTTGGTGCTTTGTTCTCTCATGGGCTAATCACGGGCGGGTGAGTGAGGGCGCGCGACCTGGTGCCTCGTCACAGTGGGAGCCGCACACTGGTTGTTTTTCTTCAGGACCTATGCATGAGAAGATTGGGCACGGTGTCTGTGCTTGGGTCCGTCCCTGCAGTGTCGATAAACCCAATGGCTGAGCTCTGTCTGGCGGGCCGGCCCCGTTCACGTCACCTCCTAGGATCGTTGGTGTCTGGCCTTCTCATGCAATAACCTCAGGAGACTCACTCGGCGCAGGTTGCCTAACCATCTTGCAGGACTGACACAAGTGTTCTCGATCAAATTCAGGCGCAACCCGCCTTGAGGTAGGGCCTCATGAGTCCCGTGCTAGCTCACGAGTTCCCATACACACCTCCTCTAGCCCTCACGTGCAAGCCACATGTCAGGGCGGGGCTGTACACGCCCCGGGGGCTCTCCTCGGAGGGAGCCCCCTCCCACGCACCAGTGGAAGCACCTTGATCCGCTCTGGCCATCGACACTGCCGAGGAGCAGCTATGCCCGTGCAAGAGCGGAAGCACCATGCTCCGCGCTGGTGATAAACAACTGAGGGTAGTGTCAGGACCCCGACTCAATGTCACATTGATCTAGCCTGTAACACCTCATATCACTTTGCGGCCTCACGCATGGTATTCCCACGAGTGTCGCCTTACCTTTGCCCGGGACCGTCTGCGCCTTTTGGCTCACGTATATGATGATGTCGCTAGCATCCATATGATAAGGAGCCCGGGCTGACATGACTAGTCGTAAACCCAAAGTGGCACAGACTTACAGGAACAGGCATCCATGACCCAGCATCGAACGTCTCGGTCATCAGCAAGTGGGTCCGGGCTGTAGCACTGGGCTAGCAGGACTCTGGTAAACCGGGCTGTAGCGGGCTAACAGGGCTCCGATACTCAATGCATGACATTTCCCCGAAGGGACAGACACAGGAACGAAGAAGGACACATGCCGGCCAGCCTAAGTGTTCCGGAGCAGTAGCAAGCTACCATGGCTCAATGGAAACACTAGGAGACATTACCCGGTAAGAGAGGCTACTAAAGATAAACAACTAGATAGTCAGATCCCACACATACCAAGCATTTCAAACATACACACAATATGCTCGATATGTGCAAATAGAACAAGGCATCACAACATGACTCTACGACACAAGTACTTTATTTAAAGGCTCAGAGAGCCATACATAACATACATACAAGTACGGGTCACACGACCCACATTCAAGTCATAGAGTCATACAAACTAGCAGCGGAAGTAACTTGTCTGAGTACAGACAACTAGTAAAATAAAAGAGGCTTGGAAAGCCTAGCTATACTACGTGGACCTTCACAAGCTCAGGATTACCACCTGGGCCTTAGTCTACTCGTCGATGTCAACGTCTACGAAGAACCCATCAGAAGGGGTTGTAGCGCCTTCTGTAAAAATGTAAATTATAGCAACATGAGTACAAAGGTACCCAGCAAGACTTACGTCAGATCCTACATACATGCACATTATCAAGAAGGGTTGGTGGAGTTATTGCAGCAAGCCAGCTTTGACTCTTGGCTAAACTATCCTACGAGACTCCAACTTGAAATGGTTTTGCGCACACGAGTCCACTACTCACCACTTCAATACACCACCGAGGATCCACCTCCGTCATCCTACGGAAGAGCCATCCTCGGCACTCACGCTTATCTTGAGATTTTTAGTAGTATCCATTCACTTGTCTATGAACTGTATAAGCAACCAAGTAGTCCTTTACCACGGACGCGGCTATTCGAATAGATCATGTTAACCCTGCAGGGGTGTACTTCTTCATACATGTTTCCACCACTTAGCGTCTGCACACGACATGTGCTCGGCAGACTTCAAGCGAAAGCCGACGTGGGTGTAGACCACGACCTACCTAAACACCTAAGTCTCTAGTCCAGGTTTATCGCCTATCCAGGTTCCATCCGCAGGGAGTCCGGCCGAGGTTTCCCATACGGCCCCGAACGATGTGTACAGGGTTCCCGAGATACCTAACGGGTATTCGGTACACCGTGCCACGTACCTACCGCATCACAGCCCACCCCGCGGGTCAGCGCTGTCCACGGCCTCCAGTAAGCTACAAACACCAGAAACTACTTGCAACTCCTAGACAGAGGACTAGGGTGAATAAGAAGTCGAGCGGGGTCATATTTCAGGGCCCAATGCATGGTAGTAGCTGAATCTTAAATCACACATACAGATCTCAGTTCTTAAGGTCGGCTTCAATGAAACAACCCACCATGTACTCCTACATGGCCTCTCATCGATACCTTTACCAAATCGTGTTCACCACATCACTCTCATTACCGACATGATCATTTCACTCTAGCCCATCACCCAGATGAACCAGACCTGACACGACCCTAAGCATAGCAGGCATAGCAAGGTAGGAACAACACATACATATGGCTCAATCAATTCCTACACATGCTAGTGGGTTTCATCTAATTACTGTGGCAATGACAGGTCATGCAGAGGAAATGGGTTCAACTACCGTAGCACACAGCAGTTTGAAACGTGTTGTCTTAATGCAGTAAAAGAGAGCAAGAGCGAGAACATGGGGTTGTATCGATATGATCAAATGGTTGGTTGCTTGCCTGATGGATTGATGTACGGATACGGTTCTTCGCTAGGGTAATCACGGTACTCCTCGGAGGCAGAACCTACCGCAAAGAACACCGATACACAACTATCACCAAACAATGTGCGACAATATGATACATGCATGAAACATGGCAATATGAGTGTGTTGGGATAATGCAACTAAAACCAGATGGGTTTGAATCAATTTGAACCAAAGATTAAGATTTCAAACTCATAAATGGCCCTTTAAAGTGTTTTATCTTGTTCTGCACTAAACCTCAAGTTAGTTTGTTTAAACATGCATGAAACTAGTACAGATGGATAGATTGGATTTTTCTGATCATTTTTCATATATAATTTGTTTGATTTGGAGCTACGGTTGTATTTATATGAATTTTTGAAGTTTGCAACAATTTCTGGAATTTATAAATCATTTTAGATTTATTTTAATTTCAGCAAAGGTTTACTGCGTCAGCATGAGGTCATGCTGACCTCAGCAAGTCAACAGACCCGGTCCAGGTCAAACCTGACGAGTGGGTCCAGGGTGTCAGTGGATGATTAACTAATTTAATTTAGTTTAAACTAATATGGATAATTTGCAGAAGGGGGCCCCACCTGTCATTGACTCAACAGAGTCAACCAGGGCCCACCCGTGGTCAAAGTCAAAATGGCTGCACCGGCGTTTAGCCGCCGGCGAGCCCGACGCGGCGGCGGAAGTGGTTTTGGCCGTTCCGGCCACCAAATGTGTCGCGGAGGGCATCGGGGTGGAGCTGAGGACGAGCCGCGGCTCTTGGTGGAGTCAGTTGGGGTCGGGGTGGCCGGAGTTGGCGCCAGCGACGACCTAGGCGGTCACTGGAGGTCGGGTGAAGGCGAACTCGGGGCTAGGGTGTGCGGTGAGGTGCGGGAAGTGCACGGTTGGACTCAACGCAACGTGGTGAGTGCGTTGGACACCGTGAGTTGGCCGGAGGATGGCCGGGAGCACGTCGGCGACGAGATCCGCGGCGGTGCGTGCGGGTGATCTTCGTGCGGTGGCTACACGGCTCGGGGGCGAGAGAGGAAGGGTAGGAGGGGTAGCTAGGCTCACAGAGCACCCGTAGAGGCCACCGGCGGGGTTGGGGACGAGCTGATGCGGCGACGGTGTTGAAGGGGATCTTCGGTGACGGCGAACTCGGGCGAGGTCGGTGCGGTGGACTCGGGCCTCACGAGCACGCGGGGCTCGGTTAGCTCGACGAAGTGGACGACGGCGGAGCTCCTGGACACCACGAGACGGAGCACGGGCGGCGGGGAGCGCGGCTACGATGATGGAGCGGCGACGGTGGCGTCGGCCATGGCTGGGGAGCGCGAGGGGGAGGAGCTGGAGAGGAGAGGGGGCGTCTGGGGGGTTCGGGGGAGAGAGAGGGGTTGATCCACGGCGTTAGCCGGGTGAGTGGAGCGGCGAGGCGGCGAGCAGGTGCGTGGCACCCATGCGGTGCTCGCCGTCGAGCACCTTGCCTGCCTGCCTGGCCGGCAAGCAGCTCGCTGGCGCGGCGCTGGGCTGGGCCGGCAGGTGGGCCGGGTTGCAGGCGCCAGGTAAGTCCTTCCTTTCTGTTTTTTTTGTTTTTCTATTTTTCTGCAACTTTGTTGAATTATTTAAAATACTTAGGCAACTCCTAAAATCACCAAACTGCTCCTGGTCCATAGTTGGATTATTTCCAACATGAAACATTTTAGTTTGGAGATACTTGAGCATTTGAAATATTTTATATAATTTTAAATGCCCAAATTCAAATACTTATCATTTAATTCAAAGATCCTAAGATGACCTAGAAAATTATGCAACACTTTTGGAAGAGGTTCTGAACCAAGACAAAAATGATGGACATTTTAGAAGGGCATTTCAGGTTCATTGAAATTATTTTAGTAAACCCTAGTTGTTTCAGAGGGGGCTGGGGGTTCTGACATCCCCATTTCAAGTTTCTGATGAAAGGGTAGACATGATGCAACACTCTAATGCATGAACTAGCTAGGGTGTGACAACTCACCCCCACTCAAAAGAATCTCGTCCCGAGATTTGGGTTCCTCCGGGAAGAAGGCGGGATACTCGAGTCGAAGACGATCCTCCCTTTCCCAAGTTGCTTCATTCTCAGAATGGTGCGACCATTGAACCTTGAGAAACTTGATGTTATGACGTCGAGTGGTACACTCATCTTGATCGAGGATATGAACGGGGTACTCTCGATACGTGAGATTATCTTGGAGATCAAGCGTTTCGTGGTCTACTCCACGGATAGGATCCGAGAAGCAACGCCTGAGTTGAGAAACGTGGAAGACGTCGTGGACTCTGGAGAGATGCGGAGGTAGTTCCAATTGGTAGGCAACTTCTCCTCGTTTTGCGAGAATGCGAAAGGGTCCAATGTAACGAGGAGCCAATTTGCCCTTGATACCGAAGCGATGGGTTCCCTTCAAAGGAGTAACCCGAAGGTAAGCCTTCTCGTCAACCTCAAAAGTCATAGCCTTATGTTTTCGGTCATATTGACTCTTTTGACGAGATTGGGCTGTTTTCAACTTTTCACGAACGATGCGAACTTGCTCTTCTGCTTCCTGAATCATATCCGGGCCAAAGAATTGTCTTTCCCCGGTTTCTGACCAGTTAAGAGGCGTTCGACACCTTCGTCCATAGAGAACTTCAAAAGGGGCTTTGCCCAAGCTGGATTGATAGCTGTTGTTATAAGCAAATTCGGCGAATGGAAGGCATTTCTCCCACTCCATTCCGAATGAGATAACAGAAGCTCGAAGCATGTCTTCTAGAATCTGGTTGACGCGTTCCACTTGACCACTTGATTGAGGGTGGAAAGCGGTACTAAAAGAAAGGCGGGTTCCCATAGCATTTTGGAAACTTTCCCAAAATCGAGAGGTGAAAAGACTTCTTCGATCCGAGTTAATTTCCAAAGGAACACCATGGAGAGACACTATTCAGGAGATGTACAAGTCTGCTAACTGACTAGCAGTTATACTCTCACGAACAGGTAAGAAATGGGCCACTTTGGAAAGACGGTCGATAACGACGAAGATAGCGTTATTCCCTCTCTTGGTCCTGGGAAAACCGGTAATGAAGTCCATACCAATTTTATCCCATTTCCATTCAGGAATAGCTAGGGGTTGAAGGGTGCCAGCAGGCCGTTGATGCTCTGCTTTTACATGATGGCAGACGTCGCAATTAGCAATATACTGAGCAATTTCTCTCTTCATCCTAGTCCACCAGAACCTCTGGCGTAGGTCCTGATACATCTTGGTACTACCAGGATGAATCGTGAGAGGAGATTCATGAGCCTCCTTAAGGATCAACTGCCGTAGATGCTGGTTCTTGGGAACCACTAAACGGTTCTCAAAGTACACAACACCATGATCATTTGTGGAGAAACATCTAGCACCTCTGCTAGCAGTGTTCTCCTTGATCTTAGATATTCCCTTATCTCGCTTTTGGGCAGCGATGATTTGATCCGTAAGAGTAGGTTTCGCCACCAAGGTGGAAAGAAATCCTTGAGGAGCAATGTGAAGGTTAAGCTTCCGAAATTCCTCATGGAGAAGCGGTTGACTTTGTTGTAACATCAGGTTGTTACAATAAGATTTACGACTTAGCGCATCAGCCATGACATTGGCTTTCCCTGGGGTGTAAGTTATTCCTAAGTCGAAATCTGTGATCAACTCGACCCAACGTCTTTGCCTGAGATTTAAATCCGGTTGGGTGAATATATACTTCAGACTTTGGTGATCAGTGTAGATTTCGCAACGATTACCGAGAAGGTAATGTCGCCATGTTTTGAGTGCATGGACTACAGCTGCAAGCTCTAGATCATGAGTGGGGTAGTTTTCCTCATGTGGGTGTAATTGCCGTGAAGCATAAGCAATTATGTGTCGATCTTGCATGAGAATACAGCCTAGTCCTTGTCGCGAGGCGTCGCAGTAGATAACAAAATCCTTGGAAAAATCCGGTGGTACCAGTACGGGAGCAGAGGTTAAATGTCTTTTCAGTTCCTGGAAACTGTGCTCACATTGTGGAGTCCACTCGAACTTTTTATCTTTCTTGAGGAGTTCAGTTAGAGGTTTGGCAACTTTGGAGAAATTCTCGACAAAGCGACGGCAATAGCTCGCTAGGCCAAGGAAACTCCGAACTTGCTTGACCGATTCAGGTGGAGTCCAATTAAGGACGGCTTGAACTCGCTCAGGGTTAACAGCAATGCCTTTACCAGAAATTACATGTCCAAGATAGGTCACTTTTGACAACCAAAATTCACATTTAGAAAATTTGGCATAAAGGCGATGCTCTCGAAGTTTCTTCAACACTAGCCTTAGGTGTTCGGCATGTTCTTCCTCGTTCTTGGAGTAGATGAGTATATCATCGAGGTAAACCACGACGAATTTATCCAAATACTCCATGAAGATTGAGTTCATCAACCGAGAGAAGGTGGCTGGAGCGTTGGTTAAACCGAAGGACATGACGGTGTACTCGTATTCGCCATAACGAGTAACAAAGGCCGTTTTCGGAATGTCCCCGTTTCTGATTTTGATGTGATGGTAGCCCAACCTCAAATCCATTTTAGAGAAGACTGAGGATCCAGCAAGCTGATCATACAGGTCATTGATCCTGGGGAGCGGATACTTGTTCTTAATTGTGACCAAGTTGACAGGTCGATAATCTACAACCATCCGGTCCGTACCATCCTTCCTCTTGACGAAGAGGACGGGGCAAGCCCAAGGAGATGAACTAGGTCGGATGAAACCCTTTTTCAAGGACTCATCGAGTTGTTTCTTAAGCTCGGCTAGTTCAATAGGTGCCATCTTGTAGGGTCTTCTGGAAATCGGGACAGTTCCTGGAATGAGATCTATCACGAATTCGACATCTCTGTCAGGTGGAACACCTGGCAATTCCTCTGGGAAGACATCTGGAAAGTCACGGACTATCGGAACGTCCTCAAGGTCTGGCAAAGGGCTGGCGTTAAGAGAATATAACTGTCGCTTGGCTATTCGGGTCAAGACATTGACTATCTTCCCCGAAGGATGGGTGAGTTGAACAGTCCTAGAGAAGCAATCAATTTTGGCATGATGGGCTGACATCCAGTCCATACCCAAGATGATATTAATATCCGAAGATTTGAGGGCTATCAAAGATGCGAGAAAAACAAGTTTGTCGACTTGAATTTCATTTCCATGGCTTACTCTAGAAGTTTGCCATTTGGATCCCGGAGTTTGAATTACCATAGAGGTGGGCATCTCACAGAATGTGGTGTTATGCAGACGAGCATAGCTCTCGGATATAAATGAATGAGATGCTCCTGTATCGAAAAGAACAGATGTCGGGTGGCAATTAACAAGGAGCGTACCGAGAACGACATTGGGATCTTCTTGAGCCTCTTCCGCAGAAACACAATTAACATGGCCACGAGCAGTGGTGGCCGGCTTGGCGTAGAACACTTTCCCTGTCGGCTTGCCGCGGCCAACAGTTTTTGCTGTCTGGTTGGGGTTGGTTTGGGGACACTCGCGCATGTAGTGGCCTGATTCCCCACACTTGAAACAAGTCACGGAACTGGTACGTGGAGGAGCATTGTTGGTTGGACCACCATAGGGCTTGGCTGGTGCATATGGCTGAGCTGGGCGAGGCGCCTGGAAGGATGGCCTTGGTGTGAACCTGGGTGGCAGGGCAGTGTTAGGCACCCACACGCGGCGCTTCTGAGGACCAGCACCGGATGAGGAACCCAAGTCACGGCCATGCTTGCGTGTTGCTTCATAATCAGTCTGACCAGTCTCAGCACTGATGGCCTTGTTAACAAGCTTCTGAAAAGTGGTGCACTCATGCAGACGGAGGTCACGACGAAGCTCAGGACTAAGCCCCTTACGGAACCTTGCCTGCTTCTTGGCATCAGTAGAAACTTCCTCCGTTGCATAACGGGCAAGGTTACCAAACTCCCTGCTATAAGCGTCAACAGAGAGTCGACCTTGAGTGAAACTACAGAACTCCTCACGTTTACAGTCCATGAGACCCTCCGGAATGTGATGTTCACGGAAAGCCTCGCTGAATTCAGCCCAAGTAGTGACATGGTCCGCTGGGCGCATAGCTCCATAATTCTCCCACCATAGACTGGCGGGGCCTTCAAGATGATATGCAGCAAAGGTGACCTTGTCATCCTCAGCTACTAGCGCAGAACGCAGTTTGTGAGAAATACTGCGAAGCCAGTCATCAGCGTCGAGAGGCTCGACGGAGTGGTGGAACGTGGGTGGATGTAACTTGATGAAATCACTGAGTGACACCAAGTTAGTCCTCTGATGGTGTGATGTGTTCTGTTCAATACGCTCCAACAAACGGTTGGTCTCCCGCTTGTTTCTCTCAGCCTCTAGCATAACTTCCGCCAGAGAGGGAGGGTGAGGCAGATTTGTATCCCCAACTCTGCTGCCTTCGGCCTGCTCTGGGGGAGCAGGGTTGTTGCGGGTGTTGACCATCGTAGGAAAAACAAGACAATGGTTTAGTCCAACATGACAAGATTCCGACATAGAATGTAGAATGTAATGGACAACTCAGAATGCAAGATGATCATCCGTATGACATGGTAGATACAGAAACTACTTCTTTTATTCCATCGTCATACACACCATACGAGGTTTAGTACAAGACCAACAAGTACTACTACGGTGAGAGGAGGATTACATATCATCGGAGGCATCCCAAGCTCCTATACATTATTTTTCCTACACCCCCGGAATTACTACACGCTAAGTCATATTCCACAAGTCACGCAGGACGGTGGGAATACAACTATTACAATACCTAGTGGATCTACTACTATCTCAGTCATCTCCGTAGTAGTTCTCATAGAAGTCTCCTCCATAGCCTGTAAGTTCAACGTGAGCATCCAGAAACAAACGGTCCTGAGGAGCCTGTGGACCAAAAGGGCTAGGGTGAGGTCTTGGACCAACAAACGGTGGCCTGCGAGGACCACGAGGTGGGGTGATGCCTCCCACATCACGCCAATCCATCATGTCCGGCAGAGCAGACCTAACAGGATACAGATCTCTCATATCCATGCATTCAGCTTGCACAGCCGGTGCAAACCGAGTCAAGGTGGCCCAATGATCAGCGCGGGTGTTGAAAAGCTCCATTCTCAAGGCCCGATTCTCTCGGTCCTTATCCTCGAGCAACTCAGCAGTGATGCGAGTTAGTGAGTCCTCCTGACTGGGGTCAGCATACATAGCCCGGAGATAACCGTGCGCTCCAGGAAGTGAAGCCGGCATATACCGAAAGTCGGTGTTGCGAAGCAGGCCAGTCCTGACTCGCATGATGGTCATCATAGAATAAGCCGCATCTTGCACAGCCATCTCAATAGTAACACCGAGCCCATAGGAACAGTGAAGAGCCTCGGTAGAACCAGGATAAGAGGGAAATATCCGGACGGTGCAAAGATACTGGCTTTGGTTAAAATCTCGAAACTGCTCTTCGACCGTGTATTCGGGATACCAACGGTAACCCGTCTCGATCATCACTCGGACTAACATGGCCGTATGACCGGTCACACCAATGCATTGGGTCAGGCGAACCACTTGATTTTGGTCGCGAGTGGCCATCTGAAAGCACAACCATAATGCAAAGGCATTAGAATTTCTAGCAAAATTTTGACAGCATAACGGCTGTAAATGCTCAAGAAGGGTTTGAGACATTTATCAAAAAAATTGCATAGACACTCAACAATATCATATCAAGGTTCTGGGTCCAACTTATCAGCATAACAAGGTAGTAGAACTGAACTAGGCTTGTAGTCATCAAACCTATAAGGTACTACTAATTCGTATCACGTGAACCTGATAGAGAGAGAAGATCCTAATCCTTAATCCCCGGTAGAAGAATGG
Organism: Triticum aestivum; assembly: GCF_018294505.1. Classification (NCBI taxonomy): domain Eukaryota; kingdom Viridiplantae; phylum Streptophyta; class Magnoliopsida; order Poales; family Poaceae; genus Triticum; species Triticum aestivum. The sequence goes on along the minus strand of NC_057813.1, from coordinate 305,922,056 downwards.
ACTGACTCAGATCAGAATGCCATGAGGTAAAGAAGTAAAAAGAGCCTTACGTACCATCCCACAATCAATTCCCCTACATATAACTAAAGCATTTCTAGACTCAACATCGACCAGTTTGGCTTGGAGAACCAACAGGCAGTCCGGCTCTGATGCCAACGCTGTCAGGACCCCGACTCAATGTCACATCTATCTAGCCTGTAACACCTCATATCACTTTGCGGCCTCACGCACGGTATTCCCACGGGTGTCTCCTTACCTTTGCCCGGGACCGTTTGCGCCTTTTGGCTCACGTATATGATGATGTCGCTAGCATCCATATGATAAGGAGCCCGGGCTGACATGACTAGTCGTAAACCCAAAGTGGCACAGACTTACAGGAACAGGCATCCATGACCCAGCATCGAACGTGTCGGTCATCAGCAAGTGGGTCCGGGCTGTAGCACTAGGCTAGCAGGACTCCGGTAAACCGGGCTGTAGCGGGCTAACAGGGCTCCGATACTCAATGCGTGACATTTCCCTGAAGGGACAGACACAGGAACGAAGAAGGACACATGCCGGCCAGCCTAAGTGTTCCGGAGCAGTAGCAAGCTACCATGGCTCAATGGAAACACTAGGAGACATTTCCCAGTAAGAGAGGCTACTAAAGATAAACAACTAGATAGTCAGATCCCACACATACCAAGCATTTCAATCATACACACAATATGCTCGATATGTGCAAATACAACAAGGCATCACAACATGACTCTACGACACAAGTACTTTATTTAAAGGCTCAGAGAGCCATACATAACATACATACAAGTACGGGTCACACGACCCACATTCAAGTCATACAGTCATACAAACCAGCAGCGGAAGTAACTTGTCTGAGTACAGACAACTAGTAAAATAAAAGAGGCTTGGAAAGCCTAGCTATACTACGTGGACCTTCACAAGCTCAGGATTACCACCTGGGCCTTAGTCTACTCGTCGATGTCAACGTCTACGAAGAACCCATCAAAAGGGGTTGTAGCGCCTTCTGTAAAAATGTAAATTATAGCAACATGAGTACAAAGGTACCCAGCAAGACTTACGTCAGATCCTACATACATGCACATTATCAAGAAGGGTTGGTGGAGTTATTGCAGCAAGCCAGCTTTGACTCTTGGCTAAACTATCCTACGAGACTCCAACTTGAAATGGTTTTGCGCACACGAGTCCACTACTCACCACTTCAATACACCACCGAGGATCCACCTCCGTCATCCTACGGAAGAGCCATCCTCGGCACTCACGCTTATCTTAAGATTTTTAGTAGTATCCATTCACTTGTCTATGAACTGTATAAGCAACCAAGTAGTCCTTTACCGCGGACGCGGCTATTCGAATAGATCATGTTAACCCTGCAGGGGTGTACTTCTTCATACATGTTTCCACCACTTAGCGTCTGCACACGACATGTGCTCGGCAGACTTCAAGCGAAAGCCGACGTTGGTGTAGACCACGACCTACCTAAACACCTAAGTCTCTAGTCCAGGTTTATCGCCTATCCAGGTTCCATCCGCAGGGAGTCCGGCCGAGGTTTCCCATACGACCCCGAACGATGTGTACAGGGTTCCCGAGATACCTAACGGGTATTCGGTACACCGTGCCACGTACCTACCACATCACAGCCCACCCCGCGGGTCAGCGCTGTCCACGGCCTCCAATAAGCTACAAACACCAGAAACTACTTGCAACTCCTGGACAGAGGACTAGGGTGAATAAGAAGTCGAGCGGGGTCATATTTCAGGGCCCAATGCATGGTAGTAGCTGAATCTTAAATCACGCATACAGATCTCAGTTCTTAAGGTCGGCTTCAATGAAACAACCCACCATGTACTCCTACATGGCCTCTCATCGATACCTTTACCAAATCGTGTTCACCACATCACTCTCATTACCGACATGATCATTTCACTCTAGCCCATCACCCAGATGAACCAGACCTGACACGACCCTAAGCATAGCAGGCATAGCAAGGTAGGAACAACACATACATATGGCTCAATCAATTCCTACACATGCTAGTGGGTTTCATCTAATTACTGTGGCAATGACAGGTCATGCAGAGGAAATGGGTTCAACTACCGTAGCACACAGCAGTTTGAAACGCGTTGTCTTAATGCAGTAAAAGAGAGCAAGAGCGAGAACACGGGATTGTATCGATATGATCAAATGGTTGGTTGCTTGCCTGATGGCTCGATGCACGGATACGGTTCTTCGCTAGGGTAATGTGACGCCCCCGATTCAATCGTACACTAATCATGCACACAAATGTGTATGATCAAGATCAGGGACTCACGGGAAGATATCACAACACAACTCTAAAACATAAATAAGTCATACAAGCATCATAATACAAGCCAGGGGCCTCGAGGGCTCGAATACAAGTGCTCGATCATAGACGAGTCAGCGGAAGCAACAATATCTGAGTACAGACATAAGTTAAACAAGTTTGCCTTAAGAAGGCTAGCACAAACTGGATACAGATCGAAAGAGGCGCAGGCCTCCTGCCTGGGATCCTCCTAACTACTCCTGGACATCGTCAGCGGGCTGCACGTAGTAGTAGGCACCTCCGGTGTAGTAGGGGTCGTCGTCGACGGTGGCGTCTGGCTCCGGGACTCCAGCATCTGGTTGCGACAACCAGAAAGAAAGGAAAGGGGAAAAGGGGGGGAGAAAGCAACCGTGAGTACTCATCCAAAGTACTCGCAAGCAAGGAACTACACTACATATGCATGGGTATATGTGTAAGGAGGCCATATCGGTGGACTGAACTGCAGAATGCCAGAATAAAAGGGGGGTAGCTAGTCTTATCGAAGACTACACTTCTGGCAGCCTCCGTCTTGCAGCATGTAGAAGAGAGTAGGTTGAAGTCCTCCAAGTAGCATCTCCAAGTAGCATCTCCAAGTAGCATCGCATAGCATAATCCTACCCGGCGATCCTCTCCTCGTCGCCCTGCGGAAAAGCGATCACCGGGTTGTCTGTGGAACTTGGAAGGGTGTGTTTTATTAAGTATCCGGTTCTAGTTGTCATAAGGTCAAGGTACAACTCCAAGTCGTCCTGTTACCGAAGATCACGGCTATTCGAATAGATTAACTTCCCTGCAGGGGTGCACCACATAGCCCAACACGCTCGATCCCATTTGGCCGGACACACTTTCCTGGGTCATGCCCGGCCTCGGAAGATCAACACGTCGCAGCCCCACCTAGGCAAAACAGAGAGGCCAGCACGCCGGTCTAAACCTAAGCGCGCAGGGGTCTGGGCCCATCGCCCTGAGCACACCTGCACGTTGCGTGGGCGGCCGAAAGCAGACCTAGCCTAGTGGCGTTCCAGTCCAAT
>NC_057813.1:305909346-305915117 GCF_018294505.1 Triticum aestivum | reverse complement strand
GGGGGGGGGGTGCTAGACATGACATCATGTTACCGGGTCATCAAAGGATCAACAACATAACCCTTGGAAAGTTGTCCCAACCATCATATCGGACCGAGATTCGTATCCAATTGGTGTCATAATACCTCAGACTCAGGATGCCCGAGAAGAAAAGGTGCAACACAAATTGACGAGGTGACATTATAAGATTCTCGAGGAAATGAACTATGAAGTGATTTCCTTTAACAAGAGTCCATCATTAACCCAAGGAGAGGACAAGGAGGTGTCTGGTGAACTCATCGGCAATTCATCGAGATTCCCAAAAGACGGATTTCCACAATTAAGTGAACAAGGAGGTAACATTTGTCAGATCAAATGATATAAGGAAGTATGCTCGAGGAAAACATACATAATTAAACATGGGTTGAAAGGTGCACCCGAAATATGGGTTAGGTTGCACGACCAATGTCGGAATGGTGATTCAATAATCAATAGCCTAAGAATGAACTTTCGACCATTAACTTCAAAGAAATAGTGTTGCTAGAAGGAAAGAATCCAAACAACACCATTCACTTGTTGGAATTAACACGGGGACCAAGAAAGAATGGTGATGGTGAGAAGTATTTCTATGTCAAGAATTCTCAAGAGGTGGAACAAATCTCAGAACATTCTTGACATAAAGGATGGTAATACTCCAAGGTAAAGAAGAACAATTGCTGGATAGCAAGGAACTCAAGGTATAACACCAAACATGAACAAGCTTGTGTTGGTGGGTAGGCAATAAAGTGGTCGATGATAATACAATTCATCAAGGGCAAGGATGGTATTTCTCATCATGAATTCAATTGATATCCTAGAAGAGCTCATAAGGTTGATGAGGATCACGACACATTTGTCGACAGATTTCATGAAGAAGTAATCAATCAGCGACGACACCAAGTCAAAGGAATGATGAAGCCAAAAGTCATTGGAACCATGGGTACGACACAAACTCGAAATCAAGCTTGCTGTACAAGGTCAAACGGTATGACGAGGGAGATCGATTGTAAGATTAGCTCACCGTCGAAATATGTGCTCCGAGAAGAAGGACCCGGTAGCACAGTTAATATTTAGCATGATAATGATATAGCCGATCAGGCTAGGAATGATGTGATCGGCTACAAACTCGTACTTATAGAAGCTTACTGAAGAGTTGTTGAACCGTAGAGCGGACTCGGTTCAGTTATCGGTGTCTTTGAGTGTTCAATAACTCAGAGCCCGCGAAAAATTGGAATCAGTGGGAAGGTAGCACTTGATAAAGAACTCATAAAAAGTTATGCAGTTCCATGATAATCTCGAGATACCAGGGGGGTAATTCTTGACACAAGATCAAAGTAAAGGTTGGTCTGGTGTATTGATCCATAGAAGACAATTGTTTTAACTTGTCCGTGAAATGAGATCAAAGAAGAACAATCATGGTCGGAACCACGATTGCAAAAGGCCAGATCCTAGATATAAGAGGAGCTTATACCAAAGGAATAATTCATTTAAGAGAAGCTTTAATGATAAGATCTACATCGTGTCCATGGGCATGAACACAAGTTCAAGGTCGACTCCCACTTCTCCAATGCATAACCTTTCATTCACTTCTCACGTTCGATGAAGTTGCAGTGTTGAAATTTTATCTGTTGAAGCACCAGAAGAGTATGACTCGTGAAAACTTTCGGGTTCACACGGTTTAGAGAAGGCATATGTTCAACCCATAGGGGCTTCTTAGAAACATATACCACAAGTTTCAAGAGTAAATAACACAAGCCCGAAAGCAGAGCATGGTTGGCCAAGCAGAGGATACAACTTAACAAAGGCGTTATGTATCAGGGGATGAACTCATAAGGTGATCAAATGTGAAGGACACTGTCGGATAACAATCCAGCAAAGGACTTGATGGTCCACAAAGGATCTGATACGAGTATCGGTACTCAACTAGAGGGAGAAGAATGCAAGGAGATCAGATTATAGAAACAACTGACTAACTCAATTGTCAAATGCAAAGGAATTATGATTTCCAAATCAAGGGATCAGAAGCAATGCTCTGATTAGGGATGGATAAGTTGAATAGCATTAGGGTATAATCAACGCCAATTGGATTGGTCGAGAACCAATTCCAGTTAAAAGAATGGTAGCTCAGCCGGAAAGGTAATTTATAAGGATCAATGATGTTTGCGGGTATTCGCAAACATATTGAGTCAACAGACTCAAAATGATAATGACAAGGAATGTCATTAAGACTACGAGACTTATGGGATTAACCATAATGCAAGCAAGCAAGAATTTCAAGAGCCAAAGGCTCCAGAGGATTTTCAGAAGATCGAATATTATTTTGAAGACTTTTGTGAAACACAAGAACAACTGGGGATGAGCGGATACTCGGCAAGCACGAGTAATTATCCATAGGGGTATTCATGCAGCAAGGAACTGCAGGGCAGTAAGCGTAAGAATTCTCGGAATATCGAAGAGTATTTCAGGACATCTTGTAATAACAAGAGCAACTGGGGATGACAATATGAACGATAGGTGTAAGTAGTTATCCAGAGGGATTTATCGATGGAAGTGAATTGCAAAAGCGATGGCACATAGTCTCGAGAGCACATCGTAGAGTATCTTCGGAATCTTCTGGTGTAGCAGGCGATCATCTGAAGTGAGGGGCTCTCCGGGAAAAAGTACTTGCGAGAACCTAAAGTTAGTTTTGTTTTTAGCAAAATCGTTTAACCCGAATAGAAGAGAGTTCAGAATCCCAGAGTAAAGGTCGAGGAGTAAAAGATCCTAATACCACCCAATGGCGACGTGGGCCCATGGGCCGCACAGCCATGTTAGTAAAAGTTTTGTAAAGTCTAGACTCGACTTCGGCCAAGGAGTTGGAAGGGGGATTCCTACAGGCAGTCGGCTCTGATACCAACTTGTGACGCCCCCGATTCAATCGTACACTAATCATGCACGCAAATGTGTACGATCAAGATCAGGGACTCACGGGAAGATATCACAACACAACTCTACAAATAAAATAAGTCATACAAGCATCATAATACAAGCCAGGGGCCTCGAGGGCTCGAATACAAGTGCTCGATCATAGACGAGTCAGCGGAAGCATCAATATCTGAGTACAGACATAAGTTAAACGAGTTGCCTTAAGAAGGCTAGCACAAACTGGGATACAGATCGAAAGAGGCGCAGGCCTCCTGCCTAGGATCCTCCTAAACTACTCCAGGTCGTCGTCAGCGGGCAGCACGTAGTAGTAGGCACCTCCAGTGTAGTAGGGGTCGTCGTCGACGGTGGCGTCTGGCTCCTGGGCTCCAGTATCTGGTTGCGGCAACCAGGAAGAAAGGAAAGGGGAAAAAGGGGGGAGAAAGCAACCGTGAGTACTCATCCAAAGTACTCGCAAGCAAGGAACTACACTACATATGCATGGGTATATGTGTAAGGAGGCCATATCAGTGGACTGAACTGCAGAATGCCAGAATAAGAGGGGGATAACTAATCCTGTCGAAGACTACGCTTCTGGTCACCTTCGCCTTGCAACAGGCAGAAGAGGGTAGGTCGACGTCCTCCAAGTAGCATCTCCAAGTAACATCTCATAGCATAATCCTACCCGGCGATCCCCTCCTCATATCCCTGAGGTAGAGCGACCACCGGTTGTATCTGGCACTTGGAAGGGTGTGTTTTATTAAGTATCCGGTTCTAGTTGTCATAAGGTCAAGGTACAACTCCAAGCCGTCCTGTTACCGAAGATCACGGCTATTCGAATAGATTAACTTCCCTGCAGGGGTGCACCACATAGCCCAACACGCTCGATCCCATTTGGCCGGACACACTTTCCTGGGTCATGCCCGGCCTCGGAAGATCAACACGTCGCAGCCCCACCTAGGCAAAACAGAGAGGTCAGCACGCCGGTCTAAACCTAAGTGCGCAGGGGTCTGGGCCCATCGCCCTGAGCACACCTGCACGTTGCGTGGGCGGCCGAAAGCAGACCTAGCCTAGTGGCGTTCCAGTCCAATTCGGCGCGCGCCGCTCCGTCGCTGACGTCTGAAGTGCTTCGGCTGATACCACGACGTCGGGATACCCATAACTACTCCCACGTAGATGGTTAGTGCGTATAGGCTCGTAGCCAGACTCAGATCAAATACCAAGATCTCGTTAAGCGTGTTAAGTATCCGCGAACGCCGAACAGGGCCAGGCCCACCTGTCTCCTAGGTGGTCTCAACCTGCCCTGTCGCTCCGCCACAAAGTAACCGTCGGGGACCGTCGGGAACCCAGGCCCACCTCTACCGGGATGGAACCACCTGCCCCTTCAGCCCCCAACTCCGAACAGTATCACATGTAATGTAACAGTGTAAAGTATATAGTATATGCCCGTGATCACCTCCCGAAGTGATCACAACCCAGTAGTATAGCATGGCAGACGGACAAGAGTGTAGGGTCACTGATGGAACCTAGCATCCTATACTAAGCATTTAGGATTGCGGGTAAGGTATCAATGACTGTAGCAGCAATGACAGGCTATGCATCAGAATAGGATTAACGGAAAGCAGTAACATGCTACACTACTCTAATGCAAGCAGTATAGAGGAGAATAGGCGATATCTGGTGATCAAGGGGGGGGGCTTGCCTGGTTGCTCTGGCAAGAGAGAGGGGTCGTCGGTGACGTAGTCGTACTCGGTGGCATCAGCGTCGGTCTCGTAGTCTACCGGAGAGAAGAGGGGGAAGAAATAATGAATACAGAGCAAACAAAGCATCACAAAATATAACAAGGCAATACGCGGTGTTCGGTGTGCCCTAACGCGGTAGCAGGTGATACCGGTGAAGGGGGGAAAACATCCGGGAAAGTATTCCCGGTGTTTCGTGTTTTCGGGCAGAGGAGCCGGAGGGGGAAAGTTGCGGGTTCGATAGGTTAGAGGGGTGTGGCGGACGAACGGACTGCGTATCCGGAATCGTCTCGTCGTTCTGAGCAACTTTCATGTTGAAAATATTTTAATCCGAGTTACGGATTAAAAGATATGATTTTCTAAAGATTTAATCATTTTCTGATTTTAATTATTTATTTAACTTCCACATTATCCAAAACAGTGTTTGCTGACGTCATCATGACGTCAGCATGACGTCAGCAGTCAACAGAGATGTTGACTGGTCAACTGACGTGTGGGTCCCACTAGTCATTGACTGTTTAGTCTAATTAGTGTGTAACTAATCTAACTACTGTTTATTTAAACTAATTAGTTAGTTTAGGTTAATGTAATTATGATTAATTAACTTAATTAATTAATTAATTAAATTATTATTATTTATTTTATTTATTTCATATATTATTTTTAATTCCTTTTTTTTAACAAAACGTTCTCTGGGGACGTGGGGCCCCACTGGGCAGTGGCCCATAGGGCCAAACGGGCGCGGGCGGTGGATCAGGTGCGGGGCGCCAGGACGCCCGCCCGCAGAGACGGGGGCTGTCCGCCTCCGGTGGAAGTGGCGAGGCCACGGCGAGTGGCCGGAGCGGCGGGAGCCAGAGGCGGAGACGAGCAACGCGCGGTGGTGCCGGAGCACAACCAGGGCGTGAGCGGGGCACGCGGCCCAGGCGCGGCGCGGGCGCAGCCACACATGGTGGCGGGCAAACACGGCGAGGCCGCGCACGGGCACGGGGCGACGCGTCCAGGGCGGAGCAGGGTTGGAGCGCGGACGGCGACCTACGGTGGGAGGCGGAGGGGGATTGGGCAAGGGGCTCACAGGGGAGGTCGCGTGCGAGCTCGAGGGGGGGGGCGTGGAGG
>NC_057813.1:305890072-305908422 GCF_018294505.1 Triticum aestivum | reverse complement strand
GTTTCTATTATTTTCTTTTTATAAAATACCAAGTTAGCACCTAAATTAGTATTACTAATTAGGCCTCTGCCATAATTATTTTGGCACACTATTAATTTAGTTATATTACTATATCTTTATAAAAGGCATTAAAGTAATTGTTTTGCCCTAAGCTTTGGTTATTTTAGTGAAATTAAATATTATAAGAAATGTTGGTTTCTCCACCATTATTACTCGTGAACTATTCGTCACATTTAGAACATTTTAGTTTTAATGTTTGAAAACTTTTGTTGTTTGTCTTTAATTTAAATTTGAATTTGAATCGGTTTCGAACTAACTCGAGATTAGCTATTATAATTCGAGGTGACATGGCATCATTAGCAGAGGTTCACTGCAGCTTAATTATCCGGGCGTCACAGGTAATCACGGTACTCCTCGGAGGCAGAACCTGCCGCAAAGAACACCGATACACAACTATCAGCAAACAATGTGCGACAATATGATGCATGCATGAAACATTGCAATATGAGTGTGTTGGGCTAATGCAACTAAAACCAGATGGGTTTGAATCGATTTGAACCAAAGATTAAGATTTCAAACTCATAAATGGCCCTTTAAAGTGTTTTATCTTGTTCTGCACTAAACCTCAAGTTAGTTTGTTTAAACATGCATGAAACTAGTACAGATGGATAGATTGGATTTTTCTGATCATTTTTCATATATAATTTGTTTGATTTGGAGCTACGGTTGAATTTATATGAATTTTTGAAGTTTGCAACAATTTCTGGAATTTATAAATCATTTTAGATTTATTTTAGTTTCAGAAAAGGTTTACTGCGTCAGTATGAGGTCATGCTAACCTCAGCAAGTCAACAGACCCGGTCCAGGTCAAACCTGACGCGTGGGTCCAGGGTGTCAGTGGATAATTAACTAATTTAATTTAGTTTAAACTAATCTGGATAATTAGCAGAAGGGGGCCCCACCTGTCATTGACTCAACAGAGTCAACCAGGGCCCACCTGTGGTCAAAGTCAAAATGGCTGCACCGGCGTTTAGCCGCCGGCGAGCCCGACGCGGCGGCGGAAGTGGTTTTGGCCGTTCCGGCCACCAAATGGGTCGCAGAGGGCATCAGGGTGGAGCTGAGGACGAGCCGCGGCTCTTGGTGGAGTCAGTTGGGGTCGAGGTGGCCGGAGTTGGCGCCGACGATGACTTAGGCGGTCACCGGAGTTCGGGTGAAGGCGAACTCGGGGCTAGGGTGTGCGGTGAGGTGCGGGAAGTGCACAGTTGGACTCAACGCAACTTGGTGAGTCCGTTGGACACCGTGAGTTGGCCGGAGGATGGCCGGGAGCACGTCGGCGACGAGATCCGCGGCGGTGCATGCGGGTGATCTTCGTGCGGTGGGTACACGGCTCGGGGGCGAGAGAGGAAGGGTAGGAGGGGTAGTTAGGCTCACAGAGCACCCGTAGAGGCCACCGGCGGGGTCGGGAACGAGCTGATGCGGCGACGGCGTTGAAGGGGATCTCCGGCGACGGCGAACTCGGGCGAGGTTGGTGCGGTGGACTCGGGCCTCACGAGCACGCAGGGCTCGGTTAGCTCGACGAAGTGGACGGCGGCGGAGCTCCTGGACACCACGAGACGGAGCACGGGCGGCGGGGAGCGCGGCTACGACGATGGAGCGGCGGCGGTGGCGTCGGCCATGGCTGGGGAGCGCGAGGGGGAGGAGCTGGAGAAGAGAGGGGGAGTCTGGGGGGTTCGGGGGAGAGAGAGGGGTCGATCCACGGCGTTAGCCGGGTGAGTGGAGCGGCGAGGCGGCGAGCAGGTGCGTGGCACCCATGCGGTGCTCGCCGTCGAGCACCTTGCCTGCCTGCCAGGCCGGCAAGCAGCTCGCTGGCGCGGCGCTGGGCTGGGCCGGCAGGTGGGCCGGGTTGCAGGCGCCAGGTAAGTCCTTCCTTTCTGTTTTTTTTGTTTTTCTATTTTTCTGCAACTTTGTTGAATTATTAAAAATACTTAGGCAACTCCTAAAATCACCAAACTGCTCCTGGTCCATAGTTGGATTATTTCCAACATGAAACATTTTAGTTTGGAGATATTTGAGCATTTGAAATATTTTATATAATTTTAAATTCCCAAATTCAAACACTTATCATTTAATTCAAAGATCCTAAGATGACCTAGAAAATTGTGCAACACTTTTGGCAGAGGTTCTGAACCAAGACAAAAATGATGGACATTTTAGAAGGGCATTTCAGGTTCATTGAAATTATTTTAGTAAACCCTTGTTGTTTCAGAGGGGGCTGGGGGTTCTGACATCCCCATTTCAAGTTTCTGATGAAAGGATAGACATGATGCAACACTCTAATGCATGAACTAGCTAGGGTGTGACAGGTAGCCTCACGGCTACAGTAACCTCAGGGAGCCTCTGGGTGTCGGTGTCAAAACCGGCGGATCTCGGGTAGGGGGTCCCGAACTGTGCGTCTAAGGTTGATGGTAACAGGAGGCAGAGGACACGATGTTTACCCAGGTTCGGCCCCTCTCTATGGAGGTAATACCCTACTTCCTGCTTGATTGATCTTGATGAATATGAGTATTACAAGAGTTGATCTACCACGAGATTAATATGGCTAAAACCCTAGAAGTCTAGCCTGTATGATTATGATTTCCTCTACGGACTAAGACCTCCGGTTTATATAGACACCTGAGGGGACTCGGGTTATACAAAGTCGGTTACGGAGAAAGGAATCTACATATCCTAACGCCAAGCTTGCCATCCACGCAAAGGAGATTCCCATCCGGACACGGGAAAAAGTCTTCTGTCTTTTATCTTCATAGCCCATCAGTCCGGCCCACGCTACATAGTCCAGCCATCCGAGGACCCCTTAATCTATGACTCCCTTAGTAGCCCCTGAACCAGGCTTCAATGACAAGGTGTCTGGTGCACATATTGTCTTCGGCATTGCAAGGCGGGTTCCTCCTACGAATACTCCAAAATAGTCTTTGAACACAAGAATCATGCTCGGCTCTGCAAAACAAATTCCACACACAACCACAGAGAGTATAATATTTCACGAGTCCAATCCGCTGACAACTTTTCATGGCGTGACATCACGCCGCCGCCCGGCCATTATTTTGAACCGTTTTTTAGCCTTCCGCTCCATATTTCGAGATGCGGTTTCATTGGCACATCTTGTCAAAGCAGAGATCGTGTCCCCTTATTGCGGGATTCTCGTCAATACGGGCATGGGTAACCCAACCGTGCCGTCTGCACGACCCTTGGGGAATAGGCGAGTTTTAAGGCGAGTGGGGAGGCGCTTGATATTTGCTACCTTTATAAGGAGATAAGGATTTGCCCCCTTTCACCCACGCCTTCTCTTTCTCTGCCCATCCATTCTCAAGCTCCAGCGCCCGAGTTCTCATCTTTTCTGCCCCAAGAAAGCACTCCAACCATGTCCGGATCCGGAGCGCAGGGCAAGTGGATGGCCTCCTCTGTTAAGGAGAAGGACATTACCCAGCTCTGGGAGGCTGGGTATTTTGCCAAGGAAATCGCCCACCGGCTTCCGGCCAAGGGACAGATTGTCCCCACCCCGGAGCCCCATGAGAGGGTGTATTCATCCCCCACTTCGTCCACGGGTTGGGATTTTCTCTCCACCCGTTCGTCCGTGGACTCATGTTCTACTATGGGCTGGATTTCCAAGATCTGGCCCCCAACTCCTTCCTCAACATTTCGACATTCATTGTCGTGTGCGAGCCTTCCTCTGCATCCCACCCCACTTCGGATTATGGCTAAAGATCTTCAATGTGAAACCGAAGGTGGTGAGTGGCCAACACGCAGAGTACAGAGGCGCCATGGTGAGCAACATGCCCAACGTCACATGGCCCGAGGCTCCTTCGTGGAGACTGTCAAAGGGTGGCAACAGAAGTGGTTCTACGTCATAGAGCCGCGCGGCACCACCTGGACCACGGCTCGCGAATTCCGGTCCGGAGCCCCGATGCGGCTCACCCCCTGGCCAGAGAAGGGCCTAGACTGGTCTTCACCGGATGAGCTGACAACGCTTCAGACGCGCATCAGGAGCATGATAGACAAGAATATCAAGCTTGTCAGTGTGATCCAGGTGATGCTTGCTCACCGGGTCCTTCTGTGCCAAAGCCGGACTTGCCATTTGTGGGAGTACGATCTGGCCAAGCACCAGACCTTGCAGTAGTTCTTCGGCACTACACACAAAGACATCTGGAAGGTGCTTTTCAAGTTCAGCGAGACGTGGTCAGATACGACCGAGGACCGTAGGCACGACTTGGCCCATCCAGCTAGTCTAGTAAGTTTTTCATGTTTTCAAGGTGTATCCTTTACTTACATACTCGAGGAAGATGCCTAAGCCTCCCTACTGGTTCTCTCAGGGCTGGACAAAGAAGGCAGAGCGGATTCACTGTCCGGCCCCGCTGCCAGAAGACCTAGCAATTCCACTTCTGATGAAGATGTTGGTTCCGGTGTCCTATCAAGCGCCAGAGAAGAAGGCCAAGAAGAAGGCCTAGGGGACCAGACGTGGCCTCCGTCACAAGGGTGCTTTGGACAGGACGTCTGAAGACACGAAGACTCACTCCTCCGCTGCCGAGGACAAAGAGGAGGAGGAAAGAAACTCTCCCCTTGAGGGGGGAAGGAAGAAGAGGGAGGCCTCCACAAATCTGGAGGCAGAGGTGTCCAAGAGGGGGAAGGGTTCCCTCGCGGATAACTCCGGGTGGGACGTCGACAGCAGCCCAGAGCGGCGCCCCCGAGACAAGCCCCTGGCCGAATCGTGAGTACTCAAAAACCCAGGCGCATTCATATATCCGGCCTCTCTACTTCATAGTCTTAACATGTTAAGTCATGCATTTGTAGTCCGGCTCGGTCCGACCTCGAGCGATCCTCATCTTCTAGGGATTCCGCTGGATTCGAAGGTGATGGACAGCAGGTCCCTTCCAGCGACCTCCTCTCCCAAGGCCCCAAATGACACTAAGGTGTTGTCCCGAAGGATCCCAGGCCAGGGAGAGACTCAGGAGGCCATCAAGACGGTGTTGGAGGGTGAAACCTCAGCCGCCGAACACTTGGCGGAGCAAATCCCCATGGAGACTGGCGATGGGGGACATATTCAGTTTGGCCCCCAGCCGAATACAGTCCCGGAGACCTATGCAGCTCCGGAACCTGGCAAGCAGCCTCCTTCGAAAAGAGGAGGTGCGCCAACTTTGTCGGTGGCCTCTGTCCAGCCAGAGGCGCTGGACACTCTAATGGAAGCTCTACGAAGTGCTTCCATTGTTGAGGAACATCATACCCTTATGGGTACGGTGGTTGAGAGGATTCGGTCCGTGAAGTGCGGACTGACCGAAGCCTGCACAAGACTTCTAACAGGCTTTGAGGTAAGCAACGCAATTATGTAAAAAGAATGTCACAGTATAGACAGTAGCCCCTGAGACACTGTCCGGTGTTCGAAAAGAAAAGCTGGACAGAGGCTCAAACAAGTTTCGCAGGAGACTAACCAGATGAGTCAATGTGAACAAGCAAGCGTCGTTACTGGCTGCAACCTCTCATACTGCTGAGGTTTCTGGACTGAAGCAGAGTCTGGAGCAGGCTGAGGAAGAGCTCAGCCGCATGAAAAAACAGCTGGAAGACAATCAAGGTATGCAATAATCTTGTCTATTTTCGGGAAGGATGAATGATTTGTGCTGACTAAAGTGCCATGATATTTATTAGGAGCGGCGACCGAGGTGGAGACCCTCAAGAAGGTGCTGGCCGAGTCCGAGGAGAGAGCAGCCAAGGAACAAGCCGCCCGTGAAAAGCATGAGGCCAGGGTCAGTGAGGTCTAGCAGGAGCTCCAGGACGCTGTGAAGAAATGCGAGTCCTTGGAACGCAACCTTGCGGATCAAGAGTCCGAACTTGCCAAGGCCCGCCAAAGCGCACACGATGCCCGGGTTGAAGCCCAGGGCGCCCTCCAGGAATTCCAGGAGGCCAAAAAAATTGTGGCGGGTAAGACCTTTATTATGCTGAGCAAATATGTGAAAAAAGGTTCCTCTTACTGACCCGGATTTGGAGTTCTCCAGGGGCGTTTGCGGATCTGCCACACAGTGTTTCAGACGCTACGGAATTCTTCCGAGCCGAAGAGGGGAGCTCCACGGAGAAGCTGTTTGGTCGCAATACCTTGCACCAGAACATCCGGTGCACTTTAGAGATCAGCTAAAACAGTTGGTCGAACTGCATAGGGTGGCCGAACTGGCCATGAAGGATTTAATAATCCGGCTATGGCATGCCGAAGCCATACCCAGCAGCTATTTCGGGCTCGTGAAGCGGCTGGTCAATGCCTTCCCTCGGCTTGATGCCATCAAGCGGTCGGTCTGCATCAAAGGCGAGCGAATAGCCTTCGCCCGAGTTAGTATACAGTGGGTGAAGATGGACACCGTGAAGCTTGCGACCGAGGGACCGCCCGCGGGCAAGGAGCACCGCATGCCCGAGCGGTATTTTGAAGATGTCCTGGAGGGATCCCGCATTGTAGAGGAGCAGTGTTCAAAAGATATTATCTTTAAATGAAGTCATTCATATTGTCCCTTCCTGTATTATGAAACAGAGCTGTTATGTAATATAATGCTTGTTATTTAAATTTTTCCTCATGTGCGGCTGTTTTGTTAAATCTGTGAGTTGGCCAGTTGTTGGCTTCCGCCCCCACGTAGGTAGTACAGGGGTGTTCGGGATGAATCTAAACACTCTTTGTCCCAAAGTTTGGTCCTGAAAGGAGGTGTTTAGCGCAACGAACCAGGCAATCGAACTATGTGGCTTTATCACCCTCACTTAGCCATAGGAGTTTGACAATAGAAATCTAGGCGCAGCCCCTAGTATTCGTAAGTCCGAACTTGGGGTGCTGTAAACACCTAATCGGATAAAAACTAATTCATCGCATAATGCGGAAAAAATCGCAAAAGATTTGTAACCTCTTGAACAGCTGACCGGCTCATGTCGCATCATGACAGTCAGTTTTCGGCTTTCTCTACTGAGATGCTCATCCGGATAAACCGGGACACAATCGTAGTAGTTCTCCCTTTACTACCCTAGCCGATATAGCGGAACATAAGGTAGTAAGCACAGGAGCCGGGCAACCCAACTATTGACCAAAGACATGATTCGGAGCCGATGCATATAATGCTAAAGTTCAGGGTGCCGAACTATACTGTAAAAAAGAGTTCAGACTTTGTTGCCGTATTCTGGGGCGTAATGAAGCCCCTGGCAGATTAAGGCATACCAGAGTGTACGGGTGCAATTGATAAGAATATCAAGAAAAAGAAAAATGAAGCAATAGGCTAATGCCGCAGAAATTGGGCCGCAAACCATTTTCCATTGTAGTTTGATTAATATGTCAAAGCGTATTTTTGTACAAGTAGTGTGATAAGCAACAAGGCTGTTTAACATGCCACGACCAAGGGAGAGCTGTGTGCGGGTCCTTAAAACAGGCATAACGATCATTTAAAGAGACCACCTGGAAATTTCCTTATACGTCAATGCTTCTATCCGTCTTGGTGTATCCGTCCCTTGATAGGTCCAACAATCAGGCCACCAGGAAAGGCCTGGAAAAAAAGAAACCTGAAAAGAAAAAGAAAAAAATGAAAGTATGTGGGTCCAGGAGAGGTTGAGTCATATTATGGACCACGATCTAGTTATGCCTCCGTCTATGCCCATGGTATTTTGAGTGCGTAGTTATGTACGCGCGGTATGAATGCCGCTGTTTGGTCGGGACTGGGACGGAGGCCAAATTTCTAGTCAAGCTCTTGACGAGCTGGACTGTCCTACTGTAGAGTAGTTCGGGCTCGTTTGACAGTGTCTGGGAGCTTGGCCACCGAATTAGGGTCCTGCCTGAAAAGGCCTCTCTATGCTTCTGCTGCCAGGGCAACAGTGTGCTCCTCGGTACAGAGGGAGCATTCCGTGTTTCCATTAACTATTATGACACCGCGTGGTCCGGGCATCTTGAGCTTGATATAAGCGTAGTGTGGCACCGTGTTGAATCGAGCGAATGCGGTTCGTCCGAGCAGTACGTGAAAGCCACTGCGGAAGGGGACAATATCGAAGATCAACTCTTCACTTTGGAAGTTGTTCGGGAATCCGAAGACCACCTCCACTGTGATTGAGCCCGTACAGTGGGCCTCTACACCTGGTATGACTCTTTTAAAGGTGATTTTTATGGGCTTGATCCTTGAGGCATCAATAACCATTTTGTGCACTGTATCCTAATAGAGCAGGTTCAGGCTGCTGCCACCGTCCATGAGGACTCACGTAAGATGGAATCCATCGATGATTGGGTCGAGGACTAGTGCAGCTAAACCGCCATGATGGATACTGGTTAGATGGTCCCTGCAATCGAAGGTGATCGGGCAGGACGACCATGGGTTGAACTTTGGGGCGACTAGCTCCATCGCGTAGATGTCCCTGAGTGCGCGCTTGCGCTCCCTCTTGGGGATATGGGTAGCGTATATCATATTCACCATTTTAACCTGGGGGGAAACTTCTTCTGTCCCCCTGTGTTCGGTGGCCGGGGATCCTCATCATCGTCCTTGCTTTGTGACCGCTTCTCCTTGTTCTTGGAATTTAACTTGTCGGCCTGTTTAAAACCCCAACAGTCTCTGTTGGTATGATTCCCTGGTTTATCAGGAGTGCCGTGGATTTGACATGGACAATCAAGTATGCGGTCCAAGCTGGACGAGCCCAGATTATTTCTTTTATACGGCTTCTTCCGCTGACCGGAATTAGAGCCACCGAATCCTGCGTTGACCGTTGTGTCCTCAGTGTTGTCACCGTTGCTTCGACGCTTGTGTCTGTTGCGTCGGGGTTTGCCGTTGCTATTTCTGGCTTCAGAAGTGCCAGGTTTGCTTGTATTGTTATTGCTATGGGATAGCATGCTATCCTCGCCCATGCAAAAGCAGATCATAAGAGTCATGAGAGCTGCCATAGACTTCGGCTTTTCTTGGCCGAGGTGTTGGGCCAGCCATTCATCATGGATGCTACGTTTAAAGGCCGCTAGGGCTTCAGCATCCGGACAGTCAATGATCTGGTTCTTTTTAGTTAAGAACCTAGTCCAGAATTTCCTGGCTGACTCTCCGGGCTGTTGAACTATGTGACTTAAGTCGTCGGCATCCGGGGGTCGGACATATGTACCCTGGAAGTTGTCGAGGAAGGCGTCTTCCAAGTCTTCCCAGCTGCCAATTGAGTTTTTTGGCAAACTGTTCAACCAGTGCCTAGCAGGTCCCTTGGGTTTTAGAGGGGGGTATTTGATGGCGTGAAGATCATCACCGCGGGCCATATGAATATGGAGGAGAAAATCCTCAATCCATACCGCGGGGTCCGTTGTCCCATCATATGATTCGATGTTCATAGGTTTAAACCCTTCCGGGAATTCATGTTCCATTACTTCATTAGTGAAGCAAAGGGGGTGTGTGGCGCCTCTATATCGGGCCAAGTCGCGATGTAGCTCGGATGGAGTTCGTCTGCGGTTTTCGGCCCGGGCATGGTTATGTTTATCACGTCCGGCCGGATGGCCATCGTCGCGCATCGGGGCATGCCCCCGTGATCCATAGATTGATCTGGTCTGACCTACTCTGTTTTCCACGTCATGCCATAGGTCATATGTGTATCCCCGAGCTGTTGTGTCTCTGTTTTTACGGCGAGGTAGTGCGGGCTCATATTCAGCTTGAGTTGCCGCTTTTTCCCGGCCACGTGGTGGTCGGTCAGCCGCATTGCGCGCTGGTAGGACGGGCTCCAGCGCCTCGTCGTCAAATTGGGGTAACAATTTGCGTTTTAGGTAACTTTTGGTTGGGCATTCGAGGTTGTATTCCTCGGCTGCCAGGACATTAGTCCATCTGTCATTGAGTAGATCTTGATCAGCTTGAAGCTGCTGCTACCTCTTTTTCAGGCTCCTTGCAGTGGCTATTAGCTGGCGCTTAAAGTGCTCCTGATCAACGGGCTCCTCAGGCACAATAAAGTCTTCGACGCCGAGGCTTGCCTCATCCTTAGAGGGTGGAAGATAATTACTGTCCTCCGAGTCTTCGTTAATGGCCTATTCATTAGGGATGACTCGCCCATCCTCCCGTTCATCGTGTTCGGAAGTTGGCTCAACGAGGTCTTTGTTGTCTTCGGCATCGTTTGGAGTATTATTTTCTCCTATGCCGGTATTGCTGTTTTTTCCACGGCATGGTTTAGAGCGGCGCCGCTGATGTCGGCGCTTTGGATGTATCTCAGGAGGTTTATCCTCGACTGGATCGTTTTCATTGTCGTCGTTGTTCTCTTTGGGTGTATCCACCATGTATACGTCATACGAGGAGGTGGGTGTCCAGCGCCCTGTAAGCGGTGGTTTTTGTGCCTGCTCCTCTCTCGCATCATCGTCCATACCGTCGATGTCTCCGGAGTCATAATCAAGCATGTAGGTTAAGTCTTCGACAGTGGCTATGAAGTGGGTGGTGGGTGGGAAGCGGAATTCTCCGTCATCAGCCTCCAATCCAAACTGGGTATAGTTCGGCTGAGAGTCCCCTAATAAGGAGAGGGCTTTTAACGAGTTTAGCACATCGCCTAAAGGTAAGTGCCGGAAGATGTCCATGGAGCAGAATTCAATGATCGACGCCTGATCAGGTTCGATGGGTGCAGATACACGCAGTTCAAAACCTATGGCCGGAGATGAATCCGAGGTTCCGGTGACACTGGCCCCGCTTGAGGTTGGATCTGTGTATGGCTCTAATGTCGATGAGTCTGCAGCTTCCATGGCAGGGTTGAGCTTCCCGTCCTCGGATGGTGCAATCCGCTCCGTATCTAGGGCCAGAGCAGTTACAGGCGCTATCTCCTGGGCACAGTTCGATGAAAGATTTAGGTCATGTTCATCATGGTGGCAGGGAGCGGTTGTCATGGGCTCGAATCTGTCAAAGATCAATTCTCTGCGGATATCGGCAACGTAATTCATGCGTCCAAACCTGACCTAATGGCTAGGGGCGTAGCTGTCGATCTGCTCTAAATGGCCATGCAAGTTAACACGTAGTGCGAAGCCGCCGAATACGAAGATATGTCCGGGGAGGAAAACCTCCCCCTGGACTGCATTATTGTAGATGATTGACGGAGCCATCAAACCTTTTTGTGACGTTGCAGCGGAAATCTTAATGAAAGCACCAATGTCGGTGTCAAAATTGGCGGATCTCGGATAGGGGGTCCGGAACTGTGCGTCTAAGGTTGATGGTAACAAGAGGAGGGGGACACGATGTTTACCCAGGTTCGGGCCCTCTCTATGGAGGTAATACCCTACTTCCTGCTTGATTGATCTTGATGAATATGAGTATTACAAGAGTTGATCTACCACAAGATCGATATGGCTAAAACCCTAGAAGTCTAACCTGTATGATTATGATTGCCTCTACGGACAAAGACCTCCGGTTTATATAGACATTGGAGGGGATTAGGGTTATACAAAGTCGGTTACAGAGAAAGGAATCTACATATCCGAACGCCAAGCTTGCCATCCACGCAAAGGAGAGTCCCATCCGGACACGGGAAGAAGTCTTCTGTCTTGTATCTTCATAGCCCATCAGTCCGACCCATGCTACATAGTCCGGCCGTTCGAGGACCCCTTAATCCAGGACTCCCTCACCAGGCTTAGTGCTTAGCCTCACTGCGCTGCTCTCCCCCGAGAGGGTAGCACGACGGGGCTGGGCACGGGGGCAACACTCAGGTCTAGCCTGGCGTACGCCACCTTCCCAGGTCCCACGGACCTGGTCTTCACGCGCCCCTCCCGAGTGAGAGCCCGGTGAGGAGAGGTATGATGGTCTGTTCGTACGTCAAGGAGGACTCCCGAGCATCGCATCTCAGGAGCCTAACTGGCCACGTAGCCCCTAACCCCTTGGTCTCGTCCTGGCAATCCGGATGACCCAGCGGCAGCTGAGGTATGCGCGTGGCCGGGCCCTGCCGACACAGAACACTAAGGCCTAACTCTCGTCCTTCCCTTCCCAAGCCGTTCGTATGTCAAGGGGGACTCCTGAGCATTGCGTTACGGGAGCCTAACTGACCACGTAGCCCCTCACCCCTTGGGCTCGTCCTAGTGATCTGGACGACCCAACGGCAGCTGAGGTATGCGCGGGGCCAGGCCCTACCGACATAGAACACCGAGGCTTGCCCTCGCACCTCTTTTCCTGAGCTATTCGCGCGTCAAGGGGGACTCCTGAGCATCATGTCTCAGGAGCCTAACTGGCTGCGTAGCCCCTCATCCCGTGGCCTCGTCCTGGCAATCCGGACGACCCAGTGGCGGCTGAGGTACGCGCGGGGTCGGGCCCTGCCCACACAGAACGACAAAGCAAACAGAAAAAGTCGGGGAACCATAAGCTAGTCATTACAAAACATATTGTTCCAAGCCTCAGTTTTAACGCCTCCACGAGGCATGCTACATGCTACATGATAAAAATAGGAAGGAGCAGCACCACCAAGCCACCTCTTCAGCCATGGCTGCCGCCATCGTCCGCCTACGGAACATGGTCGACAGCAACGCCGCCCTTCCCCTCGGCTCCAGCCGCAGGGCCGACGACGAGGAACTTGTCTAGCAGGGCATTCACTGAACTCTTCATGGCTTCAACAATAGCGTCGCAGGAGTCGGGGTCCATGGGATGGAGGAAGGCAGCGAAGTTGAAGCTGGCATTCCAAAGATAGAGATGGCTGAAGGCGCGCGTCAGGGCCGAGGAAGAAAGCAAACGAGCCTCACCTTCCACCTTGGAGCCAAACATGTCGATGACGTCCTCGAGCCCGTCGACGACCTCAGGAAGCAGGGCTGCAGGGCTCTTCATTGGGGTCACCACTATTCCCGGAGCATCGCTCCCAAAGAGTGCGTGCCGAGCTTTGTGGAACCTTGCCTCGAGGGAGCTGAGGGTGCTGCGCTCCATGGTGGCCGCCTCCTTGGCCTCAGCAAGGGATGTCTGGGCCACTTCTGCTTCATCCTTCAACCTCTTTAGGTGGTCGTGCTTCATGGCCTGCTCCTTGGCTGCCTGCTTCAGCTCGGCGTCATAGCTGGCGACGGCAGCCTCCTGGGCCTTCAGCTTCTCCTCTCGCTCCTGGAGCTGGCTGGCCTATGCGGTCTGCTGATCCTGAAGAGCCTTTAGCCCGGCTTCCACTACGCGACACCGCTCCTGGGCATCCTTGGCTTCCTTCTATGCTAAGTCACGCCCGACAGCAGCTACCCCGGCCACCTTCTAGGCCTCCTCCGCGGAACACCAGGCTGCCCGGACAGATGCGTGGGCCTGGAGACACCCTGAGATCAGCCCCAGGTGCCCCAACCCTGCGCGTGGTCCAGGGCTTGAAGATCACCCTCAAGATGGTCCAGCATGGCTCGAGCCTCCTCCAGGGCTCCGGAGGTGGCTGGGGTGCCATGGCCCAGCAGCACGGTGGGCGGAAGTGGAGATGTTCTCGGCGCCAGGACAGGTGAAGCTGCAGCGGTAGGAAGGACTGGGGGCTCCGGAGGCCTTGCGACCTCGGCAGTCGCGACGGAGGCGGATGCCGCTAGAGTCAGCCCTACCACAGACGCTGACTCCTCCCGAGGCTGGGCCTCCAAGCCCTGAGAAGACAACACCGCTGCTGGAGCTGCAGGAGCTGCAGCGCCCCTCTTCGCCAAAACTGCGGCAGCCGCCATGCCCAACCACGGCGACCTCAGCGTCTTCCTTCTTCTTCTCCGACCACGATTGCTGCCTAACGCCGAACGAAGACACAAAGCATCGCATCCAGATTCAAGAGCAAGGCCAAGAAATAACACTTACTGGTCCGAAGTGACGTAGCTCCTCTTCAGGCTCATCAGCGGGGACTTTGTCGGGGCACCTGGAGCTGTGCTCTTGGGAGCAGGAGAGCACGCGGTTGGCGCCGCTCGGGATGTTGTTGACGAATGTGGAGTGCTGCCTGGAGGGATCAGCGCAGTCCTGCCCCTCCGCATTGTCATCCGCTTTGGTTTGTTTGAGGAGGCCACCCCGGATCTCGTGGAGACCCCTGTAGGGTGGGCCAGCTCCATCACCGGATACGCGTCCTCGTTGTCGTCGTGAGAGAGATTCCGGCAGAGTTCTCCCTACTTAGGGTAGAGGATCCTCCCTCCCCCTCCTCCTCCTCAGTGGCCTCGGAGGAGCGATCGCCAGAGGACAGGTTCACCAAGGAGGCGCGCGGCGGAGGAGGCCCCGTCGGCATGGGCCCGAACTCATCGAAGACGGGCACGGTGGTGGCAATGTTCCCTCCGTCTTCTTGGCGGTACAGTGGGAGGCAATCATTTGGAGGGCCGCTCGCGTCCTTCCCAGTCGAGGAAAGCAACACCTTGCTCAGCTCCTCCTCGGGAAGGCCGTCTCGACGCAGGCGGATCTTGTCATCGGTGCCCCCGAGCTTCCACAAGGGGCGGGAGCGATCCTGGAGCGGCACCAGGTGCTGCGTCAGGAACTCCCTGACGATCATGGCCCCCGTCAGCTTCTCGGGCTTCTGGTCGGCCTCCATCTTCCTCATTAGCATCCTAAGATGGGGGTCGGTGATCTTCTCGGAGAACCACCCCTTCTTGGAGGTCGGGAGCCCGGTCGGCAGCTCCAGCTGGTCGTGGGAGCACTTGGCGTCCATCAGGACCCACTTGTTTTGGGCGTCCTCTACCTTCTTCCCGACGCGGGATATCGCATTGCCGCCCTGGGCCGTGAGAAGCCTACACACCCTGCACGCCGGTCCCCAGTCAAGCGGAGGTAGAAGAAGTGACGGAGCATGGCGATGGAAGGCATCACCCCCACAAACGCCTCGCAGTAGAAGGCGAAGATGGACAAGAGGAGGACAGAGTTGGGATGGATGTGGAGTGCGTGGAGGCCGTAATGGTGGAGAACAGCATAAAAGAAGCGACAGAAAGGAGGAATCAGCCCTGAGCAGACGTTGTGCAGGAAGAAGGGATAGAAGGTACTGTTCGTGGGCTCCAACACGGCGGAGGCGACCCAGAGCGCAGTCTTCCCCCACTCGCTATCATCGTTCGCCATCAGGAGGAGCGCAGTCTGGAGCTTCTCCTTGGTGACGGAGGCCCTGATTAGCGCTGGGTCAAACCAGGCGGGTTGGGCAGCCGGGGCTGGAGCTTTGGCTTTCTCAGCGATCATTGGGCGAAAGGTTGGACGGGAGAATCAGCTGATCTGGAGAATTTCTTCAGCGTTGGGAGAAGGGGATCTGAAGCAAGACGAAGGGAAGGCAATGAAGGCACGACAACAAATGGAAGCCCTTTTCTGAGACGAAAACAGTTGCCGAGGCGGTGTGGGGAAGTGGAGACGCCCACGTCCCATCAATCACCACACGTCGTTCAAGGCTGAAGGCGGTTAGGGCCCACGGCACTCCACACTTGGCCTTTGGCTTCGCCTAGAAGCTAGGTCAAAGCGCGCCTTGGGCCCGGGGGCTACTGTCAGCGTTCTGGATACGGGGGTACCTAGACTTGTCTGCCTGCGGCCCACTGCATGGCTCCATCGACGGCCTGGTACGGCCCAGCTTCAGCATCGACAACTCAAGACCCTTGCGAGGGGCCAAGCCTCGCGAGGCGGACGATGCCAAGACCCCCGAGGGGATCGGCCTCCTCAGGCTGGCTCCCGAGGGGCAGAGAGTTGTATGCAGGGTGCACCTCACGAGGCTCAGCTGGCGTGAGCCATGACGACCAAGGCCAGGCGGGTGCAGAGCGCCAGTTTCCCCTTTGGTGCAAACGGGGCAGGCGGCACGCATGGAGTCCCGAGGAATCAGCCATAGGTTTCCATTCTGGTGCAAAGAGACCAAGACTGCCAGGACGGCAGGACGGAGGTCATCACCGAGCCCACCGCAGCGTCACGACCAGAGGCTTTTCGCAGGCGAAGACCACTTTAGTCAGGATAGGATGTATTACTTGTCCCCCTTCAAATCTGGCCGTTGTGGGATACCTTCCCGCCAACATTTGGTAAGAGGACCAAGGCCACTACAAATAGGACTTAGCCACCACCAAAGAGGGGGACGGACAGATAAGATCCCTTCTCATCCAACCACCTCACCAGCTCTCTTGAGCTCAAGAACACCTCACCTCCTGAGGCCAGTACATCCACTGTACTAGTTAATCCTCAACCCCTCGAGGCAATCCACCAAAATGCTGGAGTAGGGTATTACACCGCAAGGTGGCCCGAACCAGGATAAACTCCTGTGTCTCTCTGTCCCTTCAAGCTCAGCGCGCTAGGCTTAGGAAGGTCACGAGTAGGCAGGCTGGATAGGTTGAGATCTCCGCACGCACCCTGATACGTCTCCAACGTATCTATAATTTTTTATTGTTCCATGCTATTATATTACCCGTTTTGGATGTTTATGGGCTTTATTTTACATATTTATATCATTTTTGGGACTAACCTACTAACCGGAGGCCCATCCCGTATTGCTATTTTTTTGCCTATTTCAGTATTTTGAATAAAAGGAATATCAAACGGGGTCCAAATGCAATGAAACCTCAGGAGCGTGATTTTTGGAACGAACATGATCCAGAGGACTTGGAGTGCAAGTCAAGAAGCAGCCGAGGCGTCCACGAGGGTGGAGGGCGTGCCCACCCCTACAGGGCGCGCCCCCCTATCTCGTGGGCCCCTCGGGCGGCCACCGACCTACTTCTTCTTCCTATACATACCCACGTACCGCGAGAATATCAGAACATGCCATGAAAACCTAGTTCCACCGTCGTAACCTTCTGTATCTGCAAGATCCCATCTTGGAGCCCTCGTCGGTGCTCCATCGGAGGGGGTATCGACAATGGAGGGCTTATACAACAACACCATAGCCCCTCCGATGAGTTGTGAGTAGTTTACCACAGACATTCAGGTTCATAGTTATTAGCTAGATGGCTTCTTCTCTCTTTTTTGGATTGCAGTACCATGTTCTCCCCGATCTTCCTGGAGATCTATTCGATGTAACTCTTTTTGCGGTGTGTTTGTCAAGATTCAATGAATTGTGGGTTTATGATTAAGTTTATCTATGAGAAATATTTGAATCTCCTCTGAATTCTATTATGTATGATTGAGTTATCTTTGCAAGTCTCTTCGAATTATCAGTTTGGTTTGGCCTACTAGATTGATCTTTCTTGCAATGGGAGAAGTGCTTAGCTTTGAGTTCAATCTTGTGGTGTCCTTTCCCAGTGACAGCAGGGGCAGCAAGGCACGTATTGTATTGTTGCCATCGAGGATAAAAAGATGGGGTTTATATCATATTGCATGAGTTTATCCCTCTACATCATGTCATCTTTCTTAATGCGTTACTCTGTTCTTATGAACTTAATACTCTAGATGCATGCTGGATAGCGGTCGATGTGTGGAGTAATAGTAGTAGATGCAGACAGGAGTCGGTCTACTTGTCCCGGACGTGATGCCTATATACATGATCATGCCTAGATAATCTCATAATTATTCACTTTTCTATCAATTGCTCGAAAGTAATTTGTTCACCCACCGTAATACTTATGCTATCTTGAGAGAAGCCACTAGTGAAACCTATGGCCCCCGGGTCTATCTTTTATCATATAAGCTTTCAATCTACTTTTATTTGCATCTTTACTTTTCCAATCTATATTATAAAATACCAAAAATATATTTATCTTATCATACTATCTCTATCAGACCTCACTTTCGCAAGTGGCCGTGAAGGGATTGACAACCCCTTTATTGCGTTGGTTGCGAGTTCTTTGTTTGTTTGTGTAGGTGCGTGGGACTTTTGAGGAGCCTCCTATTGGATTGATACCTTGGTTCTCAAAAACTGAGGGAAATACTTACGCTACTATTGCTACATCACCCTTTCCTCTTCAAGGAAAACTAACGCAACTTCAAGACGTAGCAAGAAGGATTTCTGGCGCCGTTGTCGGGGAGGTCTTCACTCAAGTCAAGACATACCAAGTACCCATGACAAACTCATCTCCCTCCCATTTACATTATTTGCCATTTGCCTCTCGTTTTCCTCTCCCCCACTCACTAGTGGAATCAGCTACTTTGCCATCTGCCAGCTCGTTGCCGTCAGCTAGCAGACGGCAAAGAAGCTCTTTGCCATCAGCTACCCGAAAGCAGACGGCAAAGAACTGGCTGATGGCAAAGAAATCCTTTGCCATCAGCCTTTTCTTTGCCGTCCGCTAGCTGACGGCAAAGAATCTTTGCCGTCTGCTAGCTGACGGCAAAGAGGGAGGGGGCCCCACTGAGGAGCTGTTTTAAAAATACTTAACGCCCCCCCTCTTTGCCGTCTGCTAGCAGACGGCAAAGGGCAAAAAAGCGGACGGCAAAGAGGGCGGACGGCAAACATTCAACATATCTAACGGCGCGCCCCACCCAGCCCTCTCTCTCTGTTTCTCTCCTGCTCCCACACGCGCGTCGCCGCCCCCAGCA
>NC_057813.1:305736203-305888496 GCF_018294505.1 Triticum aestivum | reverse complement strand
GAGACCCCGACCCCGACCCCGACACGGCACCCCGACACCGACACGACACCCCGACCCCCGACACCTCCCAAAAAGGTGTTCTTTGGCCTTCCAGAGGCCGACGGGGTCATATATTTGTGAATTATTAGTTAGGTCATATATTTTTCGATTTAGTTATGAAAAACATCATATATAATTGTGTTGATCGGGTAGTTTTAAATGTGCAGTTGTTTATGTTGTACTTGATGATGATACACTTAAGTGATATAAATATTATTATTCATGTCGGTACTTTTTTTCATGTTGTACTAATTTCGTTTATTCTTTGTCATGGCACGTGTTGAAAGATGGTGGGCGCTGGTCGGGAGCGCGCCGAGGCCCCTTCTTCATCGGCGCGTAGTGTGAGGTCTTCCATTCCACACGCACCTCTCCGCCGAGCGTTGCTAGACAGTATGGCGACACCGCCGGGCCCTTCTTCATCGACCGCGGTGCCCATCAGGGGACGAGGTAAGAAGAAGGGTCGAGGTGGAGCACGTGGTCGCGGGAGAGGAGGTAGGGTGACTCTTACGGCGCCTTCCTCGCCGCCACCCCCAGCTGTTTCACCCGAGCACGTGACTGCTAGGGTGGACTCGTCTGAGGAGGAGGCTACACGGACTCCGGTCCACGAGCCTCCGGTCCACGGGTCTTCGGCCCACGAGCCTCGGGTCTACGGGCCTTCGGCCCAAGAGAGTTGGGCCCACGAGACCCCGGAGGAGCACACGTCTGGATGGGGTACTTGGTCGGGTCAGCCTGAGGATGGCAGGGAGCCGAGTGGCCATGCTGATGATGGCGGGGAGCCGAGTGGCCATGCTGATGATGGTGGGGAGCCGACTGATTTTGAGGAGGAGGGGGAGGAGGGGGGCAACATCTACCAACGTGGTGCTACACGGCTCCCGTTCGTGCAGGCGACCCGCGAGCAGAGGTGGTTGATTTTCCTGATGGGGAGAGGTAAGTGCATTTAATATTTTTGTACCTTATGCATTCATGTTTCTTCAAATAACTAATGCGTTGGCCTTGTCATGCTGCAGGGGTTGGGACCACCATGAAAGTGTCCGCCAGCCCAACTCCGTCCTTGGAGATCTGATTCAGCAAAACTTTCTGGGGTTTGTCACGTTGCCTGGTGAGGGTCGGCTTCCAGAGGTTGGATTGAGTTGGGAGCACTACTTGGCTGCCCCGGCCCCGCCGGGTGAGATTATCAACGGTGTCTTGTGCAAGACGAGGGCAGACATCGTGATCAGAAAGTTCTGGGTAATTCTCCTTTACACAATTAAAAATCTTCAACTAGCTAGTTATTAATTGTACTAATCAATATTGTCTCATTTGATTGCAGACATTCTACAGGTGTGAGGAGGGATACGAGGAGGAGGCGACAGATGTTATCCACAAGGAGTGCAAGCGCCTACTTCAGAACTTATGGCATGAGGCTCGGGTGTAGTCTGTTCGAGACTACTATGCCAACTATGGTATCAAGAAGTCCAAGCAGGAGTGCCGCGGTAAGTTCTTGAGTAAGGAGCAGTACAGGAAGGTAATTCTTAAGGCCTTGTACTTAATTCCTTCATTTAGTAATTCATAGCTGTATCGCTAAAGTTTCTATTTGCTAACTTAGGCCCCTCAGAGATGGTGTGCGGATCTGATGGATTGTTGGGAGGTGTTGGTCGATGGGTGGTGCTCAAAAGAATGGCGGGCCACCCACAACGAGGCCAAGGACAAACGTGCCCAAATGGAAGGTGTGCCACACCCCCAATGCAGCTCCAACTTATTTCAGTACGGGCGGAACTGGGTATCTGGTTTGCTTCATGATTCATGCAATTCATTCATCATGCTAGCTTTAGCCCTTTAATTACTAATTTACTTTGTTTCTCTCTTTCAGGCACGCTACAATAAGGCGGATAAGGTGCCAGAGGTGTACGACCTGTATGCCATGGCCCACACTGGCTCTTACAAGAAAGTCAAGGCATTCTCTGCGTCTGACCTCGATGATCCAAAGAACTTCACCAACATCTCCGCCCACGACAAGCTCGTGCAATATAGAGATCAGGGGAAGGCGAGGAAAGGGGAGGACTTTAACCCGAGACAGGGTCCCATTGATACAGAGTTGCTGATGATATCTGGTGGCGGGAGGTCCCATGGCTCCATAGCCATGGGAGATGGACTTATCCGTTGTCCTAGTACTCTCCCGGAGATCAAGGCGCGCCAGTCGAGCTCCGCTCCTGAGATAAGGCCTCGTGAACGGCCAGTCCAACTCGCCATCAAGGTTAGTTATACGTACTCAGCTATCTTTCTCCATTACATTGTGTGAGCTTCCATCAATGATTACAAATGATCATGTGAGTGGTGTCGCAGGCTACTATACAGAGTGAGAGAGATAGAACGGAGAAACTTCTGGCGGAGGCGGCAGAGAGGCAGCGGGAGTTGGAGGAGAGGACGACAAAGATGTTGGAGGAGGAGAGGGCACGGAATAACATGCAGGCAAGGGCCATGTATGAGCTCCTTGTGGTAAGTTTCTTCTGCAGATTACTTGCTAGTCTTAACATTTGAGTCTCATTACTAACTAGTATGACTCTGTTGTGAAAACCAAATGTGCAGTCTGTGTGCGAGAAGTCCGGTCAGACCGCTCCGCCGATGCCAGTGATTGCACCTGGGAGCACGGTGAGTTTAATTTGAATGGACATTACTTGCTAATCTTAACATTTGAGTGTCATAATGCTAACGAGACATTGGAAATGATCTTTGGTGCAGCTTAACTCCAGAAACGCATCGCACGATCCTTCTCCAGCTACCGGCACGAGCCAGCCCGCTCCTCCGCCTCCCTGATCACGGTAAGTTTCTCTAGACTTAGACTTAGCTTTATTTCCTCCAATATGCTTACCATAATGACTTAGAGTTAGCTTCTTTTCCTTCAAAATGACTTAATAAGCTTACTTATGTCAAAAATTGCATAATTAACTTAGTTAGCTCATA
This sequence comes from Triticum aestivum, assembly GCF_018294505.1. Classification (NCBI taxonomy): domain Eukaryota; kingdom Viridiplantae; phylum Streptophyta; class Magnoliopsida; order Poales; family Poaceae; genus Triticum; species Triticum aestivum. The sequence goes on along the minus strand of NC_057813.1, from coordinate 305,885,517 downwards.
AACGATCCATTTTACCTAAGTTAGCTCTAATATGACTCATTTTGCCTTAGTTAGCTTACAAGTGATCCAATTTATCCAAGTTAGCTCTAAAATGACCCATTTTAGTAGATTACCTCGTAAATGATCCATTTTACCTACGTTAGCTTTAAAAGGACCCATTTCACGTAGGTTAGCTCCAAAATGACCCATTTCACGTAGGTTAGCTCCAAAATGACCCATTTCACCTAGATTTGCTCCTAAACGATCAATTTCACCTAAGTTAGCTAAAAACGATCCATTTCACCTAAATTAGCTCTTAAATGATCTATTTCACCTAAGTTAGGTCATAAACGACCCATTTCAACTAAGTTAGCTCATAAAAGCTCATAAATGATTCATTTCACCTAAGTTAGCTCAAAAACGATCCATTTCACCTAAGTTAGCTCATAAACGATCCATTTCACCTAAGTTAGCTCATAAACGACCCATTTCAACTAAGTTAGCTCATAAATGATCCATTTCAACTAAGTTAGCTCATAAACAACCCATTTCAACTTTGTTAGCTCATACATGATCCATTTCACCTAAGTTAGCTCATAAATGACATATACTTCTTGTTCTAGTCTTCTTCTTGTTCTAGTCACCTATTTCTAACTTTCTTATTTACCATTTTGCAGATTTCATTCACTTCATGGAAGCTAGCTTGCTATGATGGAGTGCTTGCTTTTCCTTTGATGAAACTTTGCATTGTATCTAGCTTGCTATGATAGAACTTGCTATCTTGACGAAACTTTGCATTGTAATATGTATATGGATGGAACTTGCTTATGTATGAACAATGTGTATGGATGGAACTTGCTTATGTATGAACAATGTGTATGGATGAAACTGATGTGATATGTGATATGAAACTTATGTGCTGGATATGTGATATGGAAATATATCTATATATGTCATATATATTTGCTGTGAAAATTGTTGGATTAAAAAAACAGAAAAAAAGAGACAATATGCAGGCTCTTTGCCATCTGCCACCGACGGTAAAGGGTTATTTGCCATCAGCAGCGGACGGCAAAGAGGCCACGTGGCAGGCAACTGTGCTTCCTGGGAGGCTGACCAATTTGGTCAGTTTGCCCTCTGCAGCTGACGGCAAAGGCTTTGCCGTCCGCAGCGGACGGCAAAGGCCTGCCGTTAACCACCTAACGGAGTAACATCGCATTTATTGCCGTCCGTCTTCTTTGCCGTCCGCTACTGATGGCAAAGGCCCCTTTGCCGTCAGCTGTCCGAAGCAGACGACAATGCAGCTCTTTGCCGTCCCCTACTTTGTCGTCACCTTTTGCCGTCCGCGGCTGAAGGCAAAGGTCTTTGCCGTCCGCCATCCATGCCTTTGCCGTCCGCCGTGGCAGATGGCAAAGTAGCAGATTCCTGTAGTGACTTCATCCTTGCCATTTTATTCGCCTTCTCTTTCCCAATCTTCTCCTCTCTTTCGCTTGCCTTTTTATGTTTGCTTGTGTGTTGGATTACTTGTCGCCATGGTGCAAGATAATACCAAATTGTGTGATTTCTCCAGTACCAATAATAATGATTTCCTTAGTACTCCGATTGCTCCTCTTAATGATATTGAATCTTGTGAAATCAATATTGCTTTGCTAAATCTTGTTATGAAAGATCAATTCGCTGGCCTTCCTAGTGAAGATGCCGCTACCCATCTAAACAACTTTGTTGATTTGTGTGATATGCAAAAGAAGAAAGATACGGATAATGATATTGTTAAATTGAAGTTATTTCCGTTTTCCCTTAGAGATCGTGCTAAAGTTTGGTTTTCGTCTTTGCCTAAGAATAGTATTGATTCATGGAATAAGTGCAAAGATGCTTTTATCTCTAAGTATTTTCCTCCCGCTAATTTCATCACTCATAGGAACTATATTATGAATTTTAAACAACTAGATAATGAGCATGTTGCCCAATCTTGGGAAAGAATGAAATTAATGATTTGCAATTGCCCTACTCATGGTTTGAATTTATGGATGATCATACAAAATTTTTATGCCGGGTTGAATTTTGCTTCTAGAAATCTTTTAGATTCGGCCGCGGGAGGCACGTCTATGGAAATCACTTTAGGAGATGCTACAAAATTTCTTGATAATATGATGGATAATTATTCTCAATGGCACACCGAAAGATCTACTAGTAAAAAAGTACATGCTATAGAAGAAATTAATGTTTTGAGTGGAAAGATGGATGAACTTATGAAGTTGTTTGCTACTAAGAGTGCTCCTATTGATCCCAATGACATGCCTTTGTCTACTTTGATTGAGAATAATAATGAATCTATGGATGTGAATTTTGTCGGTAGGAATAGTTTCGGTAACAATGCTTATAGAGGAAAATTTAATCCTAGACCGTTCCCTAGTAATTCCTATAATAATTATGGAAATTCCTACAATAATTCTTATGGTAATTTTAATAAGATGCCCTCTGATTTTGAGAATAGTGTGAAAGAATTTATGATCTCTCAAAAGAATTTTAATGCCTTGCTTGAAGAAAAATTGCTCAAAGTTGATGATTTGGCTAGGAACGTTGATAGACTCTCGCTTGATGTTAATTCTTTAAAACTTAGATCTACTTCTCCTAAGCATGATATCAATGAGTCTCTCAAAGCAATGAGAGTGTCCATTGATGAGTGCAAAGAAAGAACCGCTAGATTGTGTGCTAAGAAAGATTGCTTTATAAAGGCGTGTTCTTCTAGTTTCCGTGAAAATAATGATGAAGATCTTAAAGTTATTGATGTGTCCCCTATTAGATCTTTGTTTTGCACTATGAATCTTAATAATAATGGGACTGGAGATGAGTCAACTTTAGTTAAAAGGCGTCCCAATAATTCGGGGTTTTTAGATCTTGATGCTAAATTTGGTAAAAGTGGGATTGGAGAGGTCAAGACTTTAAATAGCATTGAACCCATTATCTTGGATTTCAAGGAATTTGATTATGATAATTGTTCTTTAGAAGGTTGTATTTCCTTGTTGCAATCCGTTGTGAATTCTCCTCATGCTTATAGTCAAAATAAAGCTTTTACCAAACATATTGTTGATGCCTTGATGCAATTTTTTGACGAGAAACTTAATTTGGAAGTTTCTATACCAAGAAAACTAAATGATGAGTGGGAACCTACTATAAAGATTAAAATTAAAGATCGTGAGTGTTATGCTTTATGTGATTTGGGTGCTAGTGTTTCCACGATTCTGATAACTTTATGTGATATTCTAGGTTTCCATGATCTTGATGATTGCTCTTTAAATTTGCACCTTGCGGATTCCACCATTAAAAAGCCAATGGGAAGGATCAATGATGTTCTCATTGTTGCAAATAGAAATTTGGTTCCCGTAGATTTTATCGTTCTTGATATAGATTGCAATCTTTCTTGCCCTATTATTCTTGGTAGACCTTTCCTTAGAATGATTGGCGTGATTATTGATATGAAGGAAGGGAATATTAGATTCCAATTTCCATTAAGGAAAGGCATGGAACACTTTCTAAGAAATAAAATTAAATTACCTTATGAATCTATCATGCGGTCTACTTATGAATTGAGTGCCAAAGATGGCACTACTTAGATCTATCCTCGCTTTTATGCCTAGTTAGGGGCGTTAAACGATAGCGCTAGTTGGGAGGCAACCCAATTTTATTTTTGTTTTTTGTTTTTGTTTCTGTTTAGTAATAAATTTTGCATCTACCTTATGTTTAGATGTGTTTTTATGTTTTAATTAGTGTTTGTGCCAAGTAGAACCTATAGGATAACCAATGGTGATAGTTAATTTGATTCTGCTGAAAAAATAGAAACTTTGCACGCACGAGATTAGTTTTGTTAAATCACACAAACGTGCTTTTGCGTTGATTATTTTTCTGTGGATCAATAGAAAAATTTCCCAGCACATCCTATTTTGGTAGGATTTTTAGAGTTCCATAAGTATTCGTGGGTTACAGATTGCTACAGACTGTTCTGTTTTTGACAGATTCTGTTTTTCGTGTGTTGTTTGCTTATTTTGATGCATCTATGGCTAGTATTAAGTGGTATGAACCATAGAGAACTTGAAATAGAGTAGGTTTAACACCAATATAAATAAGGAATGAGTTCATTACAGTACCTTATGTGGTGGTTTTGCTTTCTTTCACTGACGGAGCTTATGTGATTTCCTGTTGAGTTTTGTGTTGTGAAGTTTTCAAGTTTTGGGTAAAGATTTGATGGACTATGGAATAAGGAGTGGCAAGAGCCTAAGCTTGGGGATGCCCATGGCACCCCAAGATATTCAAGAATAGCCAAAAGCCTAAGCTTGGGGATGCCCCCGGAAGGCATCCCCTCTTTCGTCTTCGTTCACTGGTAACTTTACTTGGAGCTATATTTTTATTCGCCACATGATATGTGTTTTGCTTGGAGCGTCGTGTATGATATTAGTTTTTGCTTTTTAGTTTACCACAATCATCCTTGCTGTACACACCTTTTGGGAGAAGCCCACTTGATTAGAATTTGTTAGAATACTCTATGTGCTTCACTTATATCTTTTGAGCTTGATAGTTTTTGCTCTAGTGCTTCACTTATATCTTTTAGAGCACGGTGGTGGCTTAATTTTGTAGAAATTGTTGATCTCTCATGCTTCACTTATATTATTTTGAGAGTCTTTTAGAACAGCATGGTATTTGCTATGGTTATAAAATTGGTCCTAGAATGGTAAGCATCCAAGTTGGGTATAATAAAAACTATCATAGGAAGTGAATTGGATGCTATGATCAATTTGATGCTTGATAATTGTTTTGAGATATGGAGGTAGTGATATTATAGTCATGCTAGTTGGGTGATATTAAAGTCATGCTAGTTGGATATTAAAGACACGCATCAACATTGTCATATTGCTCTGTGCATGATCATGTAGTTGACATAGTATTTGTGGCAAGGCCCAAAAGATAAAAAGGAAAAAGGAAAAAAAAAGAAAAAAAGAGAGAAAAAGAGAGAAGGGACAATGCTACTATCCTTTTTGCCACACTTGTGCTTCAAAGTAGCACCATGATCTTCATGATAGAGAGTCTCCTATGTTGTCACTTCAATATACTAGTGGGAATTTTTCATTATAGAACTTGGCTTGTATATTACGATGATGGGCTTCCTCAAAATGCCCTAGGTCTTCGTGAGCAAGCGAGTTGGATGCACACCCACTTAGTTTCTTTTGTTGAGCTTTCATACATTTATAGCTCTAGTGTATCCATTGCATGGCAATCCCTACTCACTCACATTGATATATATTAATGGGCATCTCCATAGCCCGTTGATACGCCTAGTTGATGTGAGACTATCTTTTCCTTTTTTGTCTTCTCCACAACCACCATTCTATTCCACATATAGTGCTATGTCCATGGCTCATGCTCATGTATTGCATGAAAGTTGAAAAAGTTTGAGATTACTAAAGTATGAAACAATTGCTTGGCTTGTCATCGGGGTTGTGCATGATTAAATACTTTGTGTGATGAAGATAGAGCAACAACCAGACTATATGATTTTGTAGGGATAACTTTCTTTAGCCATGTTATTTTGAGAAGACATGATTGCTTTGATTAGTATGCTTGAAGTATTACTATTTCTTATGTCAATATGAACTTTTATTTTGAATCATTTGCATCTGAACATTCATGCCACAATAAAGAAAATTACATTGAGAATTATGCTAGGTAGCATTTCACATCAAAAATTCTGTTTTTATCATTTACCTACTCGAGGACAAGCAGGAATTAAGCTTGGGGATGCTTGATACGTCTCCAACGTATCTATAATTTTTTATTGTTCCATGCTACAATATTACCCGTTTTGGATGTTGGGCTTTATTTTACACATTTATATCATTTTTGGGACTAACCTACTAACCAGAGGCCCAGCCCGTATTGCTGTTTTTTTTGCCTATTTCAGTATTTTGAAGAAAAGGAATATCAAACGGAGTCCAAACGCAATGAAACCTTCGGGAGCGTGATTTTTGGAACGAACGTGATCCAGAGGACTTGGAGTGCAAGTCAAGAAGCAGTCGAGGCGGCCACGAGGGTGGAGGGCGTGCCCACCCCTACAGGGAGCGCCCCTATCTCGTGGGCCCCTCGGGCGGCTACCGGCCTACTTCTTCCTCCTATATATACCCACGTACCCTGAGAACATCAGAACAAGCCACGAAAACCTAGTTCCACCACCGTAACCTTTTGTATCCGCGAGATCCCATCTTGGAGCCTTCGTCGGCGATCCGCCAGAGGGGGAATCGACCATGGAGGGCTTCTACATCAACACCATAGCCCCTCCGATGAGTTGTGAGTAGTTTACCACAGACCTTCGAGTCCATAGTTATTAGCTAGATGGCTTTTTCTCTCTTTTTTGGATCTCAATACCATGTTTTCCTCAATATTCTTGGAGATATATTCGATGTAACTCTTTTTGCGGTGTGTTTGTCGAGATCCGATGAATTGTGGGTTTATGATTAAGTTTATCTATGAGAAATATTTGAATCTCCTCTGAATTCTTTTATGTATGATTGAGTTATCTTTGCAAGTCTCTTCGAATTATCAGTTCGGTTTGGCCTACTAGATTGATATTTCTTGCAATGGGAGAAGTGCTTAGCTTTGGGTTCAATCTTGTGGTGTCCTTTCCCAGTGACAGAAGGGGCAGCAAGGTACATATTGTATTGTTGCCATCGAGGATAAAAAGATGGGGTTTATATCATATTGCATGATTTTATCCCTCTACATCATGTCATCTTTCTTAATGTGTTACCCTGTTCTTATGAACTTAATACTCTAGATGCATGCTGGATAGCGGTCGATGTGTGGAGTAATAGTAGTAGATGCAGGCAGGAGTCGGTCTACTTGTCGCGAACATATGCCTATATACATGATCATGCCTAGATAATCTCATAATTATTCGCTTTTCTATCAATTGCTCGACAGTAATTTGTTCACCCACCGTAATACTTATGCTATCTTGAGAGAAGCCACTAGTGAAACCTATGGCCCCCGGGTCTATCTTTTATCATATAAGCTTTCAATCTACTTTTATTTGCATCTTTACTTTTCCAATCTATATTATAAAATACCAAAAATATATTGATCTTATCATACTCTCTATCAGATCTCACTTTCGCAAGTGGCCGTGAAGGGATTGACAACCCCTTTCTTGCGTTGGTTGCGAGTTCTTTGTTTGTTTGTGTAGGTGCGTGGGACTTTTGAAGAGCCTCCTACTGGATTGATACCTTGGTTCTCAAAAACTGAGGGGAATACTTACACTACTATTGCTGCATCACCCTTTCCTCTTCAAGGAAAACCAACGCAATCTCAAGACGTAGCACACCCCAGAGTTCGACCCTATCAAGGGTTTGCGGAACCCGAAATCCGACACTCACTGCTCAATGCCCAGACCACCTTGGGCCTCCCCACATGTCTCCCAAGGTTTCCTCGGTGTCCAGGACATGGCACGCTGTCGGCCCCCTCCTAACCCTCTATCCTCTACACTCCTCGAGCTCACCCGAGCACGTCCGTGGACACTGCCCACGCTGCACCACGGCCACGCCCATATAAGGACTGCCCCGGGCCCCTTCTCCACTTTGCTGACTCTCTCTCCCTCCCACGCATCCTCTAAACTAACACACTCCTCTTCATGTGCTCTCCTTGCACCTCAATGGTCGGAGCAATGTCGTTGGCATCTATCTAAATTCGCGCCACCGAGAGCCCCTCCTCTCCACCCCTTTGTCCCAGAGCATCACCATCACCACCGGCAACTCGCCCCCCATTTTCTCCTCCATATGCTTGCCTCGCCATGCCCAACCTCGGCCGAATGCCCGTTTGTCGTGGCCAGAGCTAGGCGTGCCCCGGACGCCTCATGCCGACCCTGAGGCGCTCCCCCGATGCGGCGCTCTCCGGTGGTCCCTCCGGTGGCTGCAACTTGGCCAGAGGTGGCCTGTGCCGCCGGGGGTGAGTGTCGGCCTCATGCGGCAGGGCGTTCCCTCCCCTCTGTTGTGGGAGAGGGAGAAGGAAGATGACCCTGCCGGGGGGTGCATGTCAGTGACCCCGCCAGCGGGTGTCGGTGTCAAAACCGGCGGATCTTAGGGTAGGGGGTCCCGAACTGTGCGTCTAAGGCTAATGGTAATAGGAGGCAAGGGACACGATGTTTTACCCAGGTTCAGGCCCTCTAGATGGAGGTAATACCCTACTTCCTGCTTGATTGATCTTCATGATATGAGTATTACAAGAGTAGATCTACCACGAGATCATAGAGGCTAAACCCTAGAAGCTAGCCTATGATGATTATGACTGTTCCTGTCCTACGGACTATACCCTCCGGTTTATATAGACACTGGAGGAGGCTAGGGTTACACAGAGTCGGTTACAAAGAAGGAGATCTAACATCCGAATCGCCAAGCTTGTCTTCCACGCAAAGGAGAGTCCCATCCGGACACGAGACGAAGTCTTGAGTCTTGTATCTTCACAGTCCAACAGTCCGGCCAGAGTATATCGTCCGGCTGTCCGGATACCCCCTAATCCAGGACTCCCTCAGTAGACCCTGAACCAGGCTTCAATGACGATGAGTCCGGCACGTAGATTGTCCTCGGCATTGCAAGGCGGGTTCCACCTCCAAATACTCCAAATTAAACCTCCAACACTTAAATTGTGTCCGGCTCTGCAAGACGATTTTGACATACCACCATAGAGAGAACGATATTCCACAAATATAATCTGCTGACAACTTTAGATAACGTGGCATCACACCATGGTCGAGTCATTATTCGAACTGTTTTCCCGCAACCAGCTACCACACATATTGTGAGGTGGCTTCCTCGGCACGTCTTTTCAAAGTAGAGATCATGTCCCCTTATCACGGGATTCTCATCAATACGGGCACGGGTAACCCAACCGCGCCATCAATCGTGGTGCTTGGGAAATAAGCGATTTTTAATGGGCAAGTGGGGAGGCGCACCGTTTTTGTCGCCTCTATAAAGGGATAAGGATCCCCCATTTTTACCCACGCCTTCTTCCTCCTTTGCTTATCCATTCTCGCACCCTCGAGCTCTAGCGCCCTAGTTCATGCCTTCTCCGCACAGCCAAACATGTCCGGAGCAGGAGGCAAGTGGGTGGCCTCCACCGTCAAGGAGGAGCACATTATGAAGCTCCGGGAGGCCGGATACTTGGCCGCATATATCATGCACCGACTGCCGGACGCAGGGCAGATTATTCCGACTCCGGGACCCCATGAGAGGGTCGTGTTCCTCGCCTAGTTCGTCCGCGGACTAGGATTCCCCCTCCACCCATTTGTCCATGGGCTCATGTTCTATTACAGGCTGGATTTTCACGATCTGGCACCTAACTTCATCCTCAACATATCGGCGTTTATCGTCGTGTGCGAGGCCTTTCTCCGCATCAGGAACATTTTGGCCTGTGGCTAAAGATCTTCAATGTAAAGCCAAAGATAGTGGTCGGACAGCAAGCGGAGTGTGGTGACGCCATGGTGGGCAAGATGCCCAATGTCACCTGGCTTGAAGGCTCCTTTGCGGAGACCATGAAAGGGTGGCAATCGGGGTGGTTCTACACAACTAAGCCATGCGATGCCAACTGGGTGGCGGCCCCCGAATTCCGATCCGGCATCCCTGTGCGGCTCACTTCCTGGAAGAGGAAGGGCCTGGCCTGGGGCGCATCTACGGAGCTGACCGGACTCCAGAACTGCATCCAAAACATGACAACCAAGAGTATCAAACTGGTCAATGTGATCCAGGTCATGCTATTTCGCCGGATTCTCCCGTGTCAGAGACGGGCATTCAAACTGTGGGAGTTTGATGCGGCCCAACACCAGACAGTGCAAGAGCTCTTTGACACGATGCACAAAGACGCCTGGAAGGTGTTATTCAAGGCCAGCGAGGTTCCTCCCCCACCTGTGAGGACCGCGGACTCAGCGCCAGGCGCCTGGCCAACGCGGTAAGCATTCTGCATTTCAAGATGTGCCTTTCCCCAGAATATTGTGGGAGAAACTTAGGCCACTGTGCTGATTTTAACAGGAATATGTGGCGACAGCGGAGCGGATCGACTGTCCGGCTCTGTTGCCTGAGGACCCAGCAGATGAACTCCTGACGGAGATGCTGGCTCCGGAACCCTATGAGGTGCCGGAGAAGAAGGCCAAGAAAAAGGCCACGGGGACCAGAAGAAGTTCCTGGCGCAACCTGGTGCCGGACTCATCGTCCGAAGACACCAGGGTGCACTCCTCCAACGATAACGAGGAGGAGGAGGAGGAGGAGGAGGAGGAAAACCCTCTCCCTGAAAACAAAGGGGGGAAGAAGAGGAAGGCCACCCTTTCCAGGGAGGCCGAAGGGTCCAAGAAGGGACGGACCCTCCCTCCGGACCACTCCACAACCGCCGCCTATAGCGAGGAGGAGTGGCTACCTAGGGGCAAGCCCCTGGTGAGATCGTAAGTATCCGCACTATGTAATACATTTAGTGTGACTTAGCTTCATAGTTTGTTATAACGCCGAACATGTATATGCAGTCCGGCCAGGGCCCATCCCGAGGTATCATCTTCGGTGATAGAGGCGGGGTGTCCCGATCTTTCGATGAGATGATAACTATCGATTTGGTGGAGACGACTTTGACGATCCGACTACAAACGTGCAACGACGTTGTGCCTTAGCAATCGCTAAACCAACTCCGAGAGGTTATTGACCACGCCGGAGCACGATCAACCTGACCACGAAGGTCTATTCCTGCAAGCAATCGAAGAACAAGCAAGAATATGATAAAAGCAATCTGAATATTGCGAGTATATATGAAGTATTGATAATGGTGGGGATCCGAAAAGTGGTCTTGGTCTGGTCGTTGGACACAAACGAAGTACACGAAGTTGCAATGGCTAACTTTTAACTAAACAAATCCCTAGGAAAAGCTACTAGATGGATCTACTTATATAGGAGCAAGGGGTGGCGGCCAAGGAGGTGGGAGGACGTCCCAAGGCAGCCTAAAACTAAATCTAGGTCGTACAAGGCCAATGGGCCCAAGTGGAGGTGATGTAACACCTTTGGACTTGTAGTTTGACTCGGATTCTGCTGCAGCATCAGATTGTTTCGTCCACAACTCAACGTTCCGGACGAATTTGAAGGTGATTCCAATTGGGTTGGAAAGTGCACGAAATCTAGTTTCCAACAAAAAATGAATCACCCAATTCGGAGTCCGTATGAAAAACTTGTGTGCGTTTTGAGTCAGGTGTGTCTGTGCAGTCCGAATCTGAATCCAGAACGTGAGAGACTTGGACTCTATCTTCTCTTGGGCCAAAAGTGACGTGAGAGAACTTTTTGGACAGCAAATAAACATCTCTTTCTTAATTATCTTCATATGTGGATTGTACGAATGTCCCATACACCTGCAATTAGACAAAACACAAAAGTGTGTGAAGTATTTTTGTTCTGGATAACATAAATAGATTATTGAATAGTTTGCACTAGAAATCACCTGACAAATATGCATATATGCAATATTTTTGGTCATATCCAAGGTAGTCATGTCCTCATCATCCTCCCCTTCTTGAAAATAAAGCCGTCCTCGGCGTTGCTTAATCTGAAATGTGGCTAACAAAAGAGACAAGGTGTACATATTGTATATGTATATGTCATCCATTTTTACTTCCCTTGATTTTTGCATATATGAAACATGAATAGATGAGTAACTTGCATAGTTCATAAAATCTAAAGCCAAAAAATTAGCACAAGAAGTAGAAGGCATGAAAATATTGCAACTCAGTTTGCACATATAAGTGAAGCTCTTATTCATTTCAAAAGATTGACAATGTTCATCATTAAACCATCCCAACATTGGTGAATAAACCTTACTTGCATCAAATTTACATGCTACAACATGCTTAAATAAGCAAACATGCAATAAGTCATTCAACACAGAATCATCACCAAGATTACAGGTCATATCAAAATGATTAAACATTGGTTCTTTTGCATCAATAGTTAATTCAATGGGTGCACTCAAAATTGTTGGTATTTCAGTTGTTTGATCACATGGCAAAGTCAAATTATCAACGTAGTCCTCTAAAATAGGTGGTGTGATCAAAGTAGTGGGTAGCTCATCAGATGGTGCATTCAAATTGACAAGGCATTCATCATTCTCATGTAGAGATGGAAGATCAGTACCTGATAGAGGCGAGGTGTCCCGATCTTTCGATGAGATGATAACTATCAATTTGGTGGAGATGACTTTGACGATCCGACTACAAACGTGCACGACGTTGTGCCTTAGCAATCGCTAAACCAACTCCGAGAGGTTATTGACCACGCCGGAGCACAATCAACCTGACCACGAAGGTCTATTCCTGCAAGCAATCGAAGAACAAGCAAGAATATGATAAAAGCAATCCGAATATTGCGAGTATATATGAAGTATTGATAAAGGTGGGGATCCGTAAGCGGTCTTGGTCTGGTCGTTGGACACAAACGAAGTACACGAAGTTGCAATGGCTAACTTTTAACTAAACAAATCCCAAGGAAAAAGCTACTAGATGGATCTACTTATATAGGAGTAAGGGGTGGCGGCCAAGGAGGTGGGAGGACGTCCCAAGGCAGCCTAAAACCAAATCTAGGTCGTACAAGGCCAATGGGCCCAAGTGGAGGTGATGTAACACCTTTGGACTTGTAGTTTGACTCGGATTCTGCTGCAGCATCAGATTGTTTCGTCCACAACTCAACGCTCCGGACGAATTTGAAGGTGAATCCAATTGGGTTGGAAAGTGCACGAAATCTAGTTTCCAACAAAAAAAGAATCACCCAATTCGGAGTCCGTATGAAAAACTTGTGTGCGTTTTGAGTCAGGTATGTCTGTGCAGTCCGAATCTGAATCCAGAACGTGAGAGACTTGGACTCTATCTTCTCTTGGGCCAAAAGTGACGTGAGAGAACTTTTTGGACAGCAAATAAACATCTCTTTCTTCCTTATCTTCATATGTGGATTGTACAAATGTCCCATACACCTGCAATTAGACAAAACACAAAAGTGTGTGAAGTATTTTTGTTCTGGATAACATAAATAGATTATTGAATAGTTTGCACTAGAAATCACCTGACAAATATGCATATATGCAATATTTTTGGTCATATCCAAGGTAGTCATGTCCTCATCATCCTCCCCTTCTTGAAAATAAAGCCGTCCTCGGCGTTGCTTAATCTGAAATGTGGCTAACAAAAGAGACAAGGTGTACATGTTGTATATGTATATGTCATCCATTTTTACTTCCCTTGATTTTTGCATATATGACACATGAATAGATGAGTAACTTGCATAGTTCATAAAATCTAAAGCCAAAAAATTAGCACAAGAAGTAGAAGGCATGAAAATATTGCAACTCAGTTTGCACGTATAAGTGAAGCTCTTATTCATTTCAAAAGATTGACAATGTTCATCATTAAACCATCCCAATATTGGTGAATAAACCTTACTTGCATCAAATTTACATGCTACAACATGCTTAAATAAGCAAACATGCAATAAGTCATTCAACACAGAATCATCACCAAGATTAGAGGTCATATCAAAATGATTAAACATTGGTTCTTTTGCATCAATAGTTAATTCAATGGGTGCACTCAAAATTGTTGGTATTTCAGTTGTTTGATCACATGGCAAAGTCAAATTATCAACGTAGTCCTCTAAAATAGGTGGTGTGATCAAAGTAGTGGGTAGCTCATCAGATGGTGCATTCAAATTGACAAGGCATTCATCATTCTCATGTAGAGATGGAAGATCAGTACCTTTGTCATTACCTCTTATGATCAACTCAGATGATGTAGCCACTCTCGGGGGCGATGTGTCACATGGTGGAGGTGATGTAGTCATGACAACAACGGATGTGGTTGTCATAGTATGCCTAGTAGTTGAAGGAACAATCATATGAACTCTTGGAATGTGCACCGTGTGCTTGTTCTCCTCGTGGCCAACACGTCGTTTTATTTCCTGTTCAGCTTTGCAAGCAAGATGAAACAAATGGTCCATAGGATAACACTCTTAATGAATTAGTATCTCTTGAATATCACGGTTTAATCCTCCCCAAAATCTATCCATAAAATCATCTTCACTTTCTTCTAAAGAGGAATGCAACAAGGTAGTTTGTAAATCATCATAATATTTTGTTACAGTTTCACTACCTTGTTTTAAGTGTTGCAACTTCTTAATCATGTCACGAGTATAATAAGCAGGGACGAAAGTATGTCGCATGGCAAGTTTCAAATCATCCCAAGTAGTAGGTATATAATCAGGGTGTAACCGACAATATTCACTCCACCAAACCAAAGCATAACCAGTGAAAGAACCAACCGCAACCTTAACCTTTTTATGTTCATCGAAATTATGGGAAGCAAATATATTTTTTATGTCGAACTCCCATTCAATATATAAAGCAGGTTTAAAACGGCCATTAAATGGTGGTATAGATACATTAACCTGATCATGTGCATTTGGATGTTTGTGCACCTCTCGTGACGGTTGTGGTATTTGCAAAGGTGGTGGCACGTCTCCCGCGATCGACAAAGCCCATGAGTTGACTCTGGATCCTGTCATGATTAGTAGAACAAGAAACAAAACCCAAAAATAATGTTCCTATAACTACTAGGATGTGGTGGTAAAACGCTCACAGTAAAGCAAATATCAATGTCTTACAAGTTCTTACCATGCAGCAGGCGGTGATCGGCAACCAGCGGTGTCAAGTAACTCCGAATATTGAGTAAAGCGATTGCCAGGGGAGCGTACGTATACACGGTGTAGAAATATGTGGAGCTGGGTTGGCTATATATGGTAGCAAAAGATTAGCAATAATCAATTCAAAGATGCAATGTTGAATAAACGCTCAACGACGGTACTGTGCTGGTCCTAGGCTAGACCGGACTAGAGACGCGAGCCTAGAACACTAATGAGGTCACGGCGTAGCACAACTAGCATCAATGAAGGATACTAAGTAGCTCTTGACAGCAAGATATAAGTGAAGATCACAACAGCAGTGAAGATAATGAGGTGAAACAACAGCCAGGCAGGATATATCAACAACTTTGTCTCCAACTTTCCTCTGAAAAAGTTTGTGCCGATTTTTTTGTTTTTTTTTCTTCTCTCTTTTTTTTTCCTCACACTTTTTTTTCTTTCTCTCCTTTTTTTTCTCTGACTTTTTTTCCCTTTTTTTTCTCTCGTTTTTTTTCTCTCTTTTTTTCTCCCTCTTTCCAAAACAAACTAGATAAGATGCAGATTGGATCAAGTGAAGATGTGAATGATCTCAACTATTATTATGACAATGAATGGTGGGTACCACGTGGTGGAAATTGATGGATGGGTGGTGGACAGCGGAAGAGATAATGATGCAGCGGTGGCGTGACTAATGTGAACAGAACTCGAAACTCTAAACGAACTAGACACTAAGACCAGCAACTCGACACGGTGATGCAATCGATAATTCAACTATGCAATCAATGAAAAGAAAATTGCAAAGGCTCAGACTGGCTTGGACCAAAGATGAATAGATCTAACTCTTTTTTGTGGCTTTTTCTTGGACAATAGGTAAGAAAATAAATCTAATCTAGGAAAACTGGAAATTCTCACCGAGCAACCTGAAAACTGATACCACTTGATAGAGGCGGGGTGTCCCGATCTTTCGATGAGATGATAACTATCGATTTAGTGGAGACGACTTTGACGATCCGACTACAAACGTGCAACGACGTTGTGCCTTAGCAATCGCTAAACCAACTCCGAGAGGTTATTGACCACGCCGGAGCACGATCAACCTGACCACGAAGGTCTATTCCTGCAAGCAATCGAAGAACAAGCAAGAATATGATAAAAGCAATCTGAATATCGCGAATATGTATGAAGTATTGATAATGGTGGGGATCCTAAAAGTGGTCTTGGTCTGGTCGTTGGACACAAACGAAGTACACGAAGTTGCAATGGCTAACTTTTAACTAAACAAATCCCTAGGAAAAGCTACTAGATGGATCTACTTATATAGGAGCAAGGGGTGGCGGCCAAGGAGGTGGGAGGACGTCCCAAGGCAGCCTAAAACTAAATCTAGGTCGTACAAGGCCAATGGGCCCAAGTGGAGGTGATGTAACACCTTTGGACTTGTAGTTTGACTCGGATTCTGCTGCAGCATCAGATTGTTTCGTCCACAACTCAACGCTCCGGACGAATTTGAAGGTGATTCCAATTGGGTTGGAAAGTGCACGAAATCTAGTTTCCAACAAAAAAAGAATCACCCAATTCGGAGTCCGTATGAAAAACTTGTGTGCGTTTTGAGTCAGGTGTGTCTGTGCAGTCCGAATCTGAATCCAGAACGTGAGAGACTTGGACTCTATCTTCTCTTGGGCCAAAAGTGACGTGAGAGAACTTTTTGGACAGCAAATAAACATCTCTTTCTTCCTTATCTTCATATGTGGATTGTACGAATGTCCCATACACCTGCAATTAGACAAAACACAAAAGTGTGTGAAGTATTTTTGTTCTGGATAACATAAATAGATTATTGAATAGTTTGCACTAGAAATCACCTTACAAATATGCATATATGCAATATTTTTGGTCATATCCAAGGTAGTCATGTCTTCATCATTCGGATGGGTCTCTGAGCGATTCGGTGATGATTTCGCTCCCGACGGTCACCTCCCCTCGGCCTGCGGATGACATAGAGGTGTAGTCCCAAAGGGTACCAGAGCAAGGGGAGGCGGCTCTGGAGACGCCCCAAGGAGAAATTCCAGACGCCGGGCACATGGCGAGTAAGATCCCCACAGATTATGCTGACGAGAGCCACGCTTCCATGGATGAAGAGCACCATACTCTTATGAGTGCAGTGATTCAGAAGGTTCGGTCTGCCAAAAGCGGATTGACCGAAGCCTGCACCAGCCACCTAACAGGATTTGAGGTAAGTAATCAAAAGTGTGAGAAATTATCACCCAATAGACAGTAGCCCCTGATACTCTGTTTGTCATTCAGAAAGAAAAGCCAAACGGAGGGTCAACTCTAAACCGCAGGAGTCTAACAATATGTGTCTATATGAATAAGCAGGCAGTGCTGCTTGCTGCTGCTGCCCGCACAGCAGAGGTCACCGGACTCAAATGGGACCTAAAGTAGGCCGAAGAGGAGCTCAGCCGCACGAAGAGGCAGCTCGAAGAGAACAAAGGTGAGTGATACCATGTTCATGCGTCGTACAGAGGGGACAAAATTGGTGATGCTAACAAAAAGCGTCATGATTTTTTAATAGGGCCACGACCGAAGTGGCAGCCCTGAGGAAAGCGTTATGTGAGGCCGAAGACAAGGCGGCCACGGAGCGCATTGAGCGTGAAAAGCAAGATGCTAGGGTGGGCGAGGTAAAGCAAGAGCTCCAGGAGCTCGGAAAGAAGTTTGAGTCCTTGGAGCATGACTTCAAGGTGAAAGAGTCTCAGCTTGCGAAGGCCCTTCTGAGCATGAAAGACGCCAAGGGCGAGGCCCAAAAGGCCCAACAGGAAATCCAGACGGCCAAGAAGATAGCGGCGGGTAAGGCATTTATTATGCAAAGCAAGAATGTGGACGAGACATTTCTATTACTTACCCGAATTTGGAGCTCTCCAGGGGCATTCACAGATCTGCCATGCAGCATATTGGATGCCACGGAGTTCTACCGTGCCGAAGAGGGGAGCTCAACGGAGAAGCTCTTTTGGTCCTAGTATGTTGGAGCCGAACACCCAATGACTCTGAGTGACCAACTGAAGCAATTGGTTGAACTCCATAGGGCGGCAGAAGCGGCCGTGAAGGGCTTCATAGTCCGGATGTGGCCTGGTGAGCCCCTACCCGACGGCTACTTTGGCCTTATAAAGAGGATGGTAAATGCTTGTCCACGACTTGAAGTTATCAAGCGATCCATTTGTATTGAGGGTGCCCGCCAGGCTTTTGCCCGTGCGAAAATGCATTGGGCCAAGCTGGATGCAGAGAAGCTGGTGAAGGATGGACCGCCGGAGGGCAAGGCGCATCGCTACCTTGAGAATGTACTCATGTCGTCTTTGTAATATGAAAATGAATTTGTTTGCGCTATATGGTGCTTTGTTGATTTAAAATATTACCTTCTGTGTGGCTGTTTATAAAATTCTGAAAGTAGGCTAGTCGTCGGCTTCTGCCCCCGCGTAACTAGTACTGGGGTGTTCGCAGAAAACCCAAACACTCTTTATCCAAATTTTTGGTCCTTGAAGGAGGTGTTTGGCGCAGCGAACAAGGCAATCGGACTATGTGGCTTTATAACTCTCACTTCGCCATAAAAGTCTACAATTATAAATTTCGGCGAAGCCCCTAGAATTCAGAAAGCCGAATTGGGGCGCTATATACGCCTAAATCGGACAAGGCCCATTCATCGCCTGAAGCGGGAAAAAATCTTTAAGGATTTTAAGACCTCTCGAACAGCGACCAGCTCTAGCCGCATCATGACAGTCAGTTTTCGGCTTTCTCTACTGAGGTGCTCGTCCGGAAGAACCGGGACACAATCGCAGTAGTTCTCCCTGCGCTACCTTAGCCAATAGAACGGAACATAAGGTACCAAAATAAGGGAGCCGGGCAAACCCAACTATTGACCCAAGACATGATTCGGAGCTGATGCATATAATGCTATAAGTTCAGGGTGCCGCACTGTTGAAAGTGTTCGGACTTATCTTGCCGTATTAAGGGGCACCATAAGAAGCCCCTGGTAAACAGATCGTACCAAAGTGTACGGATTCAATATTAAATAAACATTTTTAGGGAAAATGTGAAGATAGGAATAATAAGCTGACGCTATATATTATTTCCCATTGTTAAATAATATGCCCAAGCGTATGTGTACAATTAATGCATTAAGCAGAAGCCAATAGGACTATTTGACATGTCCTATCCAAGGGCGGGCCGCATGCGGGTATGTAAAACAGGTATAACGATCATTGACAGATACCACCTGGGTATTCCCTGTGTGCGCAAAGCCTTTTACCTCCTTGGTTTTCACTCCTGTGATAAGCCCGATGATCTGGTTCTCTGAGGGGGCTGCCCAAAAGTAGGGTCCTGAAAGAGAAAGAACATTATTTAAAGTATGTGGCGGTTGAACCACACTGTGGACCGCGTCACCATTGTGCCTCCGCCTATGCCCATGGTATTTTGAGTGCGTAATTGTGTACGCGCGGCACAAATGCTGCCTGAATGGGGCTAGGGCAGAGGTCGGACTACTAGTCGCGCTCTTGGCGTGCCTGGCGATCCTATTGCAGGGTACTCTGGACTCGCTTGACGGTGTTCGGGGTTGTTGTCGCCGGATTGGTGGTTTGTCGGAGAAGGCTGCTTTGTACTTCTGTCGCGAGGGCCGTAGTGTGCTCTTCTGTACGGAGAGAGCGGTATGTGTTTCCATTGACTATTATAACCCCGCAAGATCCTGGCATCTTGAGCTTGAGGTATGTGTAGTGTGGTACCGCATTGAATCGAGCGAATGCGGTTCGTCCAAGCAGTGCATGATATCCACTACGGAAAGGGACGATATCGAAGATTAACTCCTCGCTTTGGAACTTATTTGGGGATCCGAAGACCACTTCCAGTGTTATGGAGCCCGTACAACGGGCCTCTACTCATGGAATTACACCTTTGAAGGTGGTTTTGGTGGGCTTGATCCTTGAAGGATCGATGCCCATTTTGCGCACTGTGTCCTGATAAAGCAGGTTCAGGCTACTGCCACCATCCATAAGGACTCGCGTGAGGTGGAATCCGTCGATGATTGGGTCTAGGACCAATGCGGCTGAACTGCCGTGACGGATGCCGGTAGGGTGTTCCCTCGATCAAAAGTGATCGAACAGGCTGACCATGGGTTGAACTTCGGGGCGACTGGCTCCATCGCATAGACGTCCCTTAGTGCTCGCTTTCGTTCCTGTTTGGGAATGTGGGTGGCATAGATCATATTTACCGTTTTCACCTGGGGAGGAAATTTCTTATGTCCCCCTGTATTCGGACGCCGCGGCTCCTCCTCATCGTCACTGTGCATCCCCTTGTCCTTGTTTTCGGACTTTATTTTTCTGGCCTGTTTGAACACCCATCAATCTCTGTTAGTGTGGTTGGCTGGCTTATCAGGGGTGCCATGAATTTGGCATGAGCGACCGAGTATGTGGTCCAGACTGGATGATCCCTGATTCTTTTTTAATGGCTTTTTCCACTGATCGGATTTTGAGCCACTGAATCCGGCGTTGACTGTCGTGTCTTCGGTGTTGTCCCCATTGTTCCGACGCTTGTGTTTGTTGCACCGTGGCTTGTCGTTACCATCGCGGACATCTGAAGTGCCGAAGGTTCTAGGCATGGTGCTACTGCAAGCCAACCAGCTGTCCTCACCCGCACAGAAGCGGGTCATGAGTGTCGTGAGGGCCGCCATGGACTTCGGTTTTTCTTGGCCGAGGTGTCGGGCGAGCCACTCATCTCGGATATTATGCTTAAAGGCCGCCAAGGCTTCGGCGTCCGGACAATCGATAATTTGGTTCTTTTTAGTTAGGAACCGAGTCCAGAATTTCCTGGCTGACTCTCCGGGCTGTTGGGTAATGTGACTCAAGTCGTCAGCATCCGGTGGTCGCACATAGGTACCTTGGAAGTTGTCAAGGAACGCGTCCTCCAGGTTTTCCCAACTGCCGATGGAATTTGCCGGCAGGCTATTCAGCCAGTGTTAGGCCGGTCCTTTGAGTTTAAGGGGAATATACTTGATGGCATGCAGATCATCACCGCGGGCCATGTGAATGTGGAGAAGGAAATCTTCGATCCATACCGTGGGGTCTGTTGTGCCATCGTATGACTCGATGTTTACGGGTTTAAATCCTTCTGGGAATTCATGATCCATCACTTCGTTAGTGAAGCGGAGGGGGTGTGCGGCGCCTCTATGCCGGGCTATGTTGCTACGCAGTTCAAATAAGTCTGGTCGGCTATGTTCCGACCGGACTTGTTAATAGTGTATCCGGCATGACGATCATCGTCACGTGTTGGGGCGTGCCCCCACGATCCGTAGGTCGATCTTGGCTGTCCTGCCTTGTTTTCCCATATGTCTCGCAGGTCCTGCCTATTGCGCCGGGCCGTAGTGTATTGGCGTGGGGGTGCGGTCTGGTATTCGGGCTGATACACCGTTTTATCCCGGCCACGAGGTGGCCGATCAGCCTCGTCCTGTGCTGGTAGTATAGGCTCCTCCTCGAGTTGAGGTAGCAACTTGTGCTTTGGGTAACCTTTGGTGTGGCGCTCGAGTCCATATTCCTCGACTGCCAGGACTTCAGTCCATCTGTCTGTGAGCAGATCGTGATCAGCTTGGAGCTGCTGCTGCTTCTTTTTCACACTTCTCGCAGTGGCCATAAGCCGGCGCTTGAAGCGCTCCTGCTCGAAGGAATCCTCAGGCACGCCGAATTCATCATCGCCGAGGCTCACCTCGTCTCCAGAGGGGGGCATGTAGTTGTCCTCCTCCAGGTATCCGTCTGTCGCCTGTTCGTTTGGGCTGACCTACCCGTCTTCCTGTTCGGCATGCTCGAAGGCAGGCTGATCCGGATTGTATTCATCTTCGGCACCATCCGGATTGTTTTCGTCTCCTGTGTCGGTATTGCTGTGGCGGGGCTTGGAGCGGCGCTAATGACGCCCATGCTTTGATTTCCTCCTTGAGGGGTTATCCTCCATTGCCTCATCGCCATTGGTTTCTTTGGGAGTGTCCACCATATATATATCGTACGAGGAGGTGGCTGTCCAGTGCCCCTTGGGCGGTGGTTCCTGTTCTTCTCCTACATCGTGGTCCACACCGTTGATGTCTTCAGAGTCAAAGTCAAGCACGTCGGTCAAATCATCAACAGTGGCAATGAAGTAGGTGGTGGGTGGGCAACGAATTTCCTCGTCGCCTGCTTTCCACTCGAGCCGGACATAGTTCGGCCAAGAGTCTCCTGACAAAGAGAGAGACTTTAATGAATTCAACATGTCTCCGAAGGGCGAGTGCTGGAAGATATCCGCAGCGCTGAACTCCATTATCGGAGCCCAACCAGATTCGGCGGGCTCGAGGGCGCGCGGTCTGGATCCTACAGCCGGACACAAGTCCGGGGGTCCAGAGACATAGACTTCCTTGGGGGTGGAGTCCGTGTTCGGCTCTACCACCGATGAGTATGCGGCTTCCGGGGCGGGGTCCATCCACCCGTCCTTGGACGACCTGCCCCGGATTTAGGTCTGGGGCTCTTGCAGGTGCGATATCCCGAGTATTGTCTGACGGCAGGTCTAAGCCGTGCTTGTCGCGACTGTTCGGCGCTCCTGACGTAGGCCCAAATCCGTCGAAGATCAAGTCTCCGCAGATATCGGCCGTGTAGTTCAAGTTTTCGAATCTGACCTGATGATCAGGGGCATAGCTGTCAATCTGCTCCAGATGGCCAAGTGAATTGGCCCGCGGTGCGAAGCCACCGAACACGAAGATCTGTCCGGGGAGAAAAGTCTCACCCTGGACCGCGTTGTTGTTCATGATTGAAGGAGCCATCGAGCCTTGCAGCGACACACAGAGGAACTCTCAGTGAAAGCACCAATGTCGATGTCAAAACCGGCGGATCTCGGGTAGGGGGTCCCGAACTGTGCGTCTAAGGCTAATGGTAACAGGAGGCAAGGGACACGATGTTTTACCCAGGTTCGGGCCCTCTCGATGGAGGTAATACCCTACTTCCTGCTTGATTGATCTTCATGATATGAGTATTACAAGAGTAGATCTACCACGAGATCGTAGAGGCTAAACCCTAGAAGCTAGCCTATGATGATTATGATTGTTCATATCCTACGGACTAAACCCTCCGGTTTATATAGACACCGGAGGAGGCTAGGGTTACACAGAGTCGGTTACAAAGAAGGAGATCTAACATCCGAATCGCCAAGCTTGTCTTCCACGCAAAGGAGAGTCCCATCCGGACACGGGACGAAGTCTTGAGTCTTGTATCTTCACGGTCCAACAGTCCGGCCAGAGTATATAGTCCGGCTATCCGGATACCCCCTAATCTAGGACTCCCTCAGCAGGCCTCGGTGTTTAAGTGGAAACACACCCGCGTGCACCAGCCTCCCCGTAGCGAAGACGACCCAGGTAGAGTACGCCTCCGACGTCGCCCCTACATGCATGCGGTTGAGCTCTGGGCCGGCCCGGTGTGTTACGGTGCTAAATTACGCCCAGTGCACATAATAAAGGTAACTCGTTATTCTTTTTCTTTTTCCAGGAATGTTGTAAATCCATAAACAATTCATTTGAACTCCAAATTTGGTGATTCAAAATCCTAGTGACTCAATAAATCATAATATATCATGGTGCCGTTTGCACATTTTTTCAGAAACAATTCCTTCACAATTATTTAGCAAATCCTATTTTTCCATTTCTATGATAAACTTTAGAAAATCACATAGATCCCATTTTTGACGAAATGCAAGGATTCAAATTCCTAGATACTTCTAAGTTCAAAACTTAGTTTTGGAACATTTTTCCAATAATTTCTACGCCACATAAAATATTTGTCCATTTCTCCATGTATACCAACTTTGGAAATCCCTAGGAAAATCATTACAACTCCAAATCTAGTGAAACCAAATCCTAGGTTGTCGTGGTTTCATCACGATAGATGGCCTTGTGAAAGAATTTAGGTGTGGAGCCATCACGACGTAGGTTATCTCGAAGAGGTTGAACGGGAAAAAGGACATAAGGTTTACCCAGGTTCGGCCCCTCAGAACGAGGCAAAAGGCTACTCCTTCTTTTGTTGACTATAGCTTGAATATCAATTACAAGGGAGCGGAATCACTTGACCTAGTTCTTGACCAATTGTTTCTTAAGTTAACTTGCTACAGGGCCCCTCCATGCTGACTCGCCAATGGTCTAACTTGGCCCCTCCTGGGCGGGTCACACCTCGGGGTTATATCCCCAACATTAGACCCAGATTGATTTGAACTTGTTCATGTCAATCTTCACTGCTTCGGTTGGTGAGTCGTCTTTTCAATGTTTAATTTTGAATAAATAAATCACTATAAGCCGCCATGACGTCATGCGAAGTAAATCCATAAAAAATCCATGACATCATAATGGAGCTTTTGCATTAACTGGTCGTCCGAGAATCGAGATGCTTCCACAGTTGAGATAATCATGTTGCCTCTTCAATTTTTACTTATGCCATTTCACTGTTTCCTTATATATAGGGATGGGGGCCTCTTTTCATTTTTACCCCCGCCCCTCTATCTTCTTCTTCTTCCTCGCATCGACCGTCGCTGCCGGAGCTCCGCCGCCCCACGAGCAGCTCCATCCAGGCCGCTGCATCAACCTGATTGTGACCAGAGATCGCGGCGCCCCTCTGCCTTTCGGTCGAATCCTCAGGTAATGTTCCTTCCTCGGCTCAGATCCACATTAAGGTGCCCTAGCTCACGGATTTCATCGTAGTTCATTGTAGTTCATTCAAGTTCATCCTTGCATTACTTAAAGAACGTAATTTGATCCAAGACTTAGCAGAAGCTGCACGGTAGCAGTTTGTGGCCCCTTTACTCATATCCTGGATAGATCCCAACTTCTCACGAATCATAACCCAGTTCTTCAGTTCCTCCACTGCCATTTTTTAGGTTTAGCAATTATTCTTCAGTTTTTGAATCACCGTAGATCCAAAATTATAGGCATAAACTGTGAAACTTGTTTTCCCTATACTTAGCAAAATCTTCATCTGATCTACAGATAACTACCCCGCCAATGTCACCTGGGTTCTTTAAATAATAACCTTGCAACCTGCCAGCCTCTAACCGGCTTAATCATGACTCGCCAAGAAATCCAGAGTTTTGTATGACCCGCCGATAACTTGCCGGCTTATACCTCCTCAACTTAACCCGCCATGTATTTATAATCTGGTCAATTGCTCCGTTCCATGGCTAGGGCGGCTCACAATCCCTTCAGTAGCTCATAATACATAGCCTTGTAAGTTTTAACTATGTTCGGCTCATCATTGCCAAATTATTTTAGGATCATTGAGGCAACTTATTATCATATATTAACCCACCAATACCTTTATACTCAGGCCGTAACTTTTAACTCATCGAAAATGACTACGTCAACTGGGAACATTCTCTGGTTACCAAGGAGATTCTCAATGATTTCGTGGGCCAAGGCCTATTGGCAAGTCAGCAAGAAATTGGATGGCGAGCTAGCAATGTGGAAGTAATCCCTACTCCTACCGAGGAAGAGATTGTGGCCTTTACTGATCACATACTCAGAGGGTTTACCCTACCCGGGTCTAAATTCTTTCGGGACCTCCTCCACTACTTCAACTTGCACACTCAATACATAGGTCCAAACTCAGTATCGAACATCTGCAACTTTCAAATCTTCTGTGAGGTTTATCTGCAAACAACACCCATTGTTCCCCTATTTAAAGAGTTCTTTTATATACACCGCCAGACTGAATGCCAAAATCGCCCAAGCCAGGAATTAGGTGGAGTCACTATTCAGAGACGAAGGGATAATAGTTTTCCCTCCACCTTCTTACCAAGTCAGCCCAAGGGATGGGTGACCACCTGGTTTTACTGTAAGAATACTGCTCCTGCAACAAAAAAATCCTTTACCCGGGTTTAGGGTTGATCGTCTTCCAACAAATTTTGACCTGCCAAGCAACATTATTCTAGAAGAGCATGCCGAGGCCTTCCCATTCCTTTCCAGGGCTAAAGCTTTGTTGGATCATGGGTTGCTTGGAGTTGACCTAACCCGGTGCTTGGTCTCTTGGAAGATACTCCCTTTAAGAAGTCGTCCTGGCTTAATGTATGAATACTCTAGCGAGCCCAACGACCCTCAATGGTACACTGAAGACTACTTTACCATCAAGAAGTCTTTAAAGCTATGAGGACCTTGCTTGGTGAGTCTCAGGAGAACTGCAAAAAAGTTGGTCTGCCGCCCTTCTTTAAACAAAATCCAGCTCCACCTGTAAGCATCTATATTTATCTGGTTCAATACAGATCAACTCTGCATTATGCCTTGTTTTAACCTTTTTATACTTATCTAGGCTAACTCCACTTTCTGGACCAAGAAACTGCAAGCCGCCGCCCCGGTCCAGAGGCCTAAGACCAAAACTCGTGCTCCGGGCCATTTTAGGAAACAAGCTGTCGAAGATCTTCTCAAACTAGACGACTTGATGTAGAACTCGACTCCCTTGGTCGTCTTTTTATGCAACTTATTGGTGCTGACTCTTCTCAGGATGACACAAAAATAGGCCAGGCTGATGCAGCAGAGGTAATACATGTCTCCTATGACTCAAACCCTTTACAAGAAAGAAAACCCGGTGGGTCATCCGGAAAGTAAGATTTTCTCATCCTCTTGCTCATTTGGACCCCAATTTTCTTTTAAAGAAGCAGCAGCATGACTCAAGACATATGACCCGGAGGGACTGTTCTCAAGACCTCGACTCTGTCTTACCCAACACTCCTGCTCCTCGCAAGTGTCGAAATGAGGTGCCTCATAGCCCAACTCTTTCTATTCTGAAGGTTGGTCTTTTTTTAACCTCTTAATCCTTCTGACTCAAATTATCAGGGAACACCTCCATCATCCGGTGACTCTACGAGAACTCAAATGCATGTCTTCAAGGTTGCCAATGGGTAAGTATTTCTACTTATTCATAAATGACTTACAATGACATGTTCTCATGAGCTCTTATGTCTTTTTTATAGAGGCGTAGTCAAGGCGGGTAAAAAGAAAAAACTGGGCAGGTCTTCAAAAGATCCAAAAGCTGCTGAACCAGAGAAGCAAGCAGCAGAAATGTCTAAGGCCCTTACTCAAGATCTCGAAGAGCCTGTCAATGACCCACCACTATCAACTAATGCCCCTGTTACTGAGCAAGTACATACTAAAGTTAACCAGGCTACACATCCAGACCCGCCAAGCCCCAAGTCGCCAACTCCTCTGAAGCTAACTGAAGAGATCCCTCTCAAGAAGAACACTACAGATGTTGTCATTACTGGCACAGGTTATGCAGAGCCAAGAAATCCCACTGTCTTGGCCAAACAGTGCCAAAGAAGAGCCGCCAGCCTCAAACAACGGCAAGCTAAAACTGGATCTGTAGCACTATGCAGAATTTAGCGCAGGCGAGTTGCACACAGGCTACCTAAGCCGTCTGCACACAAGGCATGATATGGAGGTTGGTTTGGTTAACTTGATGAGGCAGAAGTTCGAGGTACAAACTAGACCTATTTCCATTGGTTCATATGCATATAGTCATGTAGCCCCGAAGGGCCAGCCTATCCTACCAAGGATAAGTCGGATCTTCAAAGCATTAACTCTAAATAATAACTTATGCAGCCATGAAGGGCCGGCTTATCCTAACAAGGATGAGTCGGGTCTTCAATGATCTTAATAGAATCAAACCTGTAGCCCCCAAGGGCCGGCTTAATCTGACAAGATAAGTCGGGTCTCCAATGATCTTAATAGAATCAAACATGTATCCCCCAAGGGCCGACTTAATCTGACAAGATAAGCCGGGTCTTCCATGACCTTAGTAAAATCAAACATGTAGCCCCCAAGGGCCGGCGTAATCTGACAAGATAAGCTGGATCTTCACAAAAATTGAAATGACCTACATTGGCCCCCAAATGCCAAGTATATTGTTTGCAATGTGCTCTGGGACATAAATACTTGTATATAATATTGACCTGGTTCATTGTGTAATAAACATTGCTTCAACTTTGTGTTTCAAGAACAGTTGAACATGAAAGATCGCACTGGGTGACTTGAAGAAAAATATTGAGCTGCAATAGGCTGAAACTTCCAAGGCCAAGTCAGATCTGAAGGCCTCATCAGAAGAAATTGAGAAACTTAAAGCAGGTTTTGCTGCTGAAAGAGTTGCCTGGGAGACTGACAAGGCTGCTCTAACAAAAGAGGCCGAAGATGCTGAAGCTGCACTTAAGTCGGTAGCTGAAGAGTTATCCGGTTTAAAACAACACATCTCTCAAATGACAGCCACCATCTTTGGTAAGTGTAATATGCCATTCAAATTGTGTAACCCACCTGGCTTCGCATATATGCATTGCTAACTTGTCGGCATCTCTTGTATGACTTCTTAATAGGCCCCAGGAGTGCAAGTCTTGGCCAAGACATGTTATTGAAGCTAAAGGCGATTTAATCGCTAACAGAGCACTTATATAGTGGCACTCTCCATAGTCTTGTGGCTTTGGGAAGGAATAAAAAACTACCGAGTCAAATCAAGATTGTGTTGGATCATCTGTCAACGTTCCCAAGTGATACGTCTCCAACGTATCTATAATTTTTTATTGTTCCATGCTATTGTATTATCTATTTTGGATGTTTAACGGGCTTTACTATGCAGTTTTATATTATTTTTGGGACTAACCTATTAACAGGAGGCCCAGTCCAAATTGTTGTTTTTTTTGCCTATTTCAGTGTTTCGCAGAAAAGGAATATCAAACAGAGTCCAAACGGAATGAAACCTTCGGAAGAGTTATTTTTGGAACAAACACAATCCAGGAGACTTGGAGTGGACGTCAAGAAAGAAATGAGGAGGCCACGAGGCGGGAGGGCGCGCCCAGGGGGGTAGGCGTGCCCCCCACCCTTGTGGGCCTCTCGTGGCTCCCCTGACCGACTTCCTTCACCTATATATAGTCATATACCCTGAAAACATCCAGGAGGACCACGAAACTCTATTTCCACCATCGCAATCTTCTGTACCCATGAGATCCCATCTTGCGCCCTTTTCCGGCGCTCCGTCGGAGGGGGAATCGATCACGGAGGGCTTCTACATCAACACCATAGCCTCTCCGATGATGCATGAGTAGTTTACCTTAGACCTTCGGGTCCATAGTTATTAGCTAGATGGCTTCTTCTCTCTCTTTGGATCTCAATACAAAGTTCTCCTCGATCTTCTTGGAGATATATTCGATGTAATTATTTTTGCGGTGTGTTTGTCGAGATCTGTGAATTGTGGGTTTATGATAAAGATTATCTATGAACAATATTTGAATCTCCTATGAATTCTTTTATGTATGATTTGTTATCTTTGCAAGTCTCTTCGAATTATCAGTTTGGTTTGGCCTACTAGATTGATCTTTCTTGCAATGGGAAAAGTGCTTAGCTTTGGGTTCAATCTTGCGGTGTCCTTTCCCGGTGACAGCAGGGGCAGCAAGGCACGTATTTTATTGTTGCCATCGAGGATAAAAAGATGGGGTTTATATCATATTGCTTGATTTTATCCCTCTACATCATCTCATCTTGCCTAATGCGTTACTGTGTTCTTATGAACTTAATACTCTAGATGCATGCTGGATAGCGGTTGATGTGTGGAGTAATAGTAGTAGATGCAGAATCGTTTCGATCTACTTGTCGCGGATGTGATGCCTATATACATGATCATGGCTAGATATTCTCATAACTATGCACTTTTCTATCAATTGCTCTACAGTAGTTTGTTCACCCACCGTAATACTTATGCTATCTTGAGAGAAGCCACTAGTGAAACCTATGGCCCCTGGGTCTATTTTCCATCATATAAGTTTCCAATCTATTTTATTTTGCAATCTTTACTTTCCAATCTATATCATAAAAATACCAAAAATATTTATCTTATTATCTCTATCAGATCTCACTTTTGCAAGTGGTCGTGAAGGGATTGACAACCCCTTTATCACGTTGGTTGCAAGGTTCTTATTTGTTTGTGCAGGTACAAGGGATTTGAGTGTAGCCTCCTACTGGATTGATACCTTGGTTCTAAAAAACTAAGGGAAATACTTACGCTACTTTGTTGCATAACCCTTTCCTCTTCAAGGGAAAACCAACACATGCTCAAGAGGTAGCAAGAAGGATTTCTGGTGCCATTGCCGGGGAGTCTACGCACAAGTCAAGACATACCAAGTACCCATCACAAACTCTTATCCCTCACATTACATTATTTGCCATTCGCCTCTCGTTTTCCTCTCCCCCACTTCACCCTTGCCATTCTATTCGCCCTCTTTTTCCCGTTTGCCTCTTTTTTTGCTTGCTTCTTGTGGCATTTGCTGCAACTATGTCTGAAACTAGGGGAGTTATCGTTGATAAGGACAATAGTAATAACATGGGAAACTTTGATGCTTTCGATGATCCTGCTGAAGAACCCACCATCTTACATACTAAAAAGTTTCGAATCGGTAGTGGTAATATTATTGGAAAAGGGGTTATTCAAGATTTCTTTACTTGTCTCGGTGCTTTGCCCGCTATGGGTGGATCTATTCTTCATGGAACTAGTAGTCTTGCAGATGCTATACCCTTGCTTATAGTTGAACTTGAAAGACAGTTTATGCATATGCATCCTTGCATACAAAGGATTTTCCTAGAATTTTCCAATATTGAGCATTCTTCTGTTAAGCGTGCAGCTACTATATTTTTGGCACATGAGTTCAGATTTATAATGAAAGAGGCCAAAGAAATTTTTGCGCACTATAGGGTGGACGATGGTCGTCCTCCCATAGAGGCGATACTTTTTAATCAAGAAGACATAATGCGTTTACGATCTGTAGATCATGTTGCTTATAATGAAAACCCTTAGAAAAAAGGTTCCTACCGATGTTCTAGTTGATAGAATCTCCGAACTTAATAATGATTTTGCTATTCAAAACAATGGGTTAGGATTTTCTCTTGAGTAAAGGCTCATGACTTTTTGCCAAAAGAATGCTTATAATGATGAACTAGTTGTGCAATATGATGGGCCAAAGGAGGAACCCATACTTCCCGAGCTTGACCTTGGGGACTTCAGTCCCATTAAATTTAGCCCTTTTGATTACTTTTGCTTGCCACAAAGAAAACTTGCTGCTGAACGTAGGCAACATGAGATGAATTTTCGTGATTTACCTTATCATTATGGCAATACTTAGATCTATTCTCGCTTTTATGCCTAGCTAGGGGCGTTAAACGATAGCGCTTGTTGAGAGGCAACCCAATTTTATTTTTGTTCTTTGCTTTTTGTTCCTGTTTAGTAATAAATAATTCATCTAGCCTCTGGTTAGATGTGGTTTTATGTTTTAATTAGAGTTTCTGCTAAGTAAAACCTATAGGATAACCTACGGTGATAGTTAATTTGATCTTGCTGAAAAACACAAACTTTTGGATGCACGAGAATAATTTTGATAAATCACAGAAACGTGATTTTCAGTTGATTATTTTTGCAGAACATTAATAAACAAATTATTTAGGACTTCCTATTTTGGTAGAATGTTTGGGGTTCCATAACTATTCTTTTGATACAGATTACTACAGACTGTTCTGTTTTTGACAGATTCTGTTTTTCGTGTGTTGTTTGCTTATTTTGATGAATCTATGGCTAGTACAGTGGGGTATGAACCATAGAGAAGTTGGAATAAAGTATGGTTAACACCAATATAAATAAATAATGAGTTCATTACAGTACCTTAAAGTGGTGGTTTGTTTTATTTCGCTAACGGAGCTCATGAGATTTTCTGTTGAGTTTTGTGTTGTGAAGTTTTCAAGTTTTTGGGTAAATATTTGATGGATTATGGAATAAGGAGTGGAAAGAGCCTAAGCTTGGAGATGCCCAAGGCACCCCAAGGTAAAATTCAAGGACAACCAAAAGCCTAAGCTTGGGGATGCCCCGGAAGGCATCCCCTCTTTCGTCTTCGTCCATCGGTAACTTTACTTGATGCTATTTTTTTATTCACCACATGATATGTGTTTTGCTTGGAGCGTCTTGTATGATATGAGTCTTTGCTTTTTAGTTTACCAGAATCATCCTTGCTGTACACACCTTTTAGGAGAGACACACATGAATCGGAATTTATTAGAATACTCTATGTGCTTCACTTATATCTTTTGAGCCAAATAATTTTGCTCTAGTACTTCACTTATATCTTTTTAGAGCACGGTGGTGGTTTTATTTTATAGAAATTATTGATCTCTCATGCTTCACTTATATTATTTTGAAAGTATTTTAGAACAGCATGGTAATTTGCTTTGGTTAAAATTATAGTCCTAAAACGATGAGCATCCAAGATAGGTATAATAAAAACTATCATATAAAGTGCATTGAATACTATGAGAAGTTTGATACTTGATGATTGTTTTGAGATATGAGGATGGTAATATCAGGGTCATGCTAGTTGAGTAGTTGTGAATTTGAGGAATACTTGTGTTAAAAGTTTGTGATTCCCGTAGCATGCATGTATGGTGAACCGTTATGTGATGAAGTTGGAGCACGATTTATTTATTGCTTGTCTTTGTTATGTGTGGAGGTCGGGATCGCATGATGGTTAACTCCTACCAACCCTTCCCCTAGGAGCATGCGTGTAGTACTTTGTTTTTATAACTTGTAGATTTTTGCAATAAGTATGTGAGTTCTTCATGACTAATGTTGAGTCCATCGATTATACGTACTCTCACCCTTCCACCATTGCTAGCCTCTCTTGTGCCGCACAACTTTCACCGGTATCATACACCCACCATATACCTTCCTCAAAATAGCCACCATACCTACCTATTATGGCATTTCCATAGCCATTCCGAGATATATTGCCATGCAACTTTCCATCGTTACGTTTATTATGACACGCTCCACCATTGTCATACTGTTGCATGATCATGTAGTTGACATCGTATTTGTGGCAAAACCACCATTCATAATTCTTCATACATGTCTCTCTTGATTCACTATCCCGGTACACCGCCGGAGGCATCCACATAGAGTCATATTTTTTTTCTATGATTCTTGAGTTGTAAGTAGATAAAAGTGTGATGATCTTCATTATTAGAGCATTGTCCCATGTGAGGAAAGGATGATGGAAGCAATGATTCCCTCACAAGTTGGGATGAGTCTCCGGACTTTGTGAAAAATTAAAGAGGCCAAAGAAGCCCAAATAAAAAAAAGAGGCCAAAGAAGCCCACCAAAAAAATGAGAAAGAAAAAATGAGAGAAAAAGAGAGAAGGGACAATGTTACTATCCTTTTACTACACTTGTGCTTCAAAGCAGCACCATGATCTTCATGAAAGAGAGTCTCTTATGCTGTCACTTTCATATGCTAGTGGGAATTTTTTCATTATAAAACTTGGCTTGTATATTCCAATGGTGGGCTTCCTCAAATTGCCCTAGGTCTTCATGAGCAAGCAAGTTGGATGCACATCCACTTAGTTTCTTTTGATGAGCTTTCATACACTTATAGCTCTAGTGCATTCGTTGCATGGTAATCCCTACTCACTCACATTGATATCTATTGATGGGCATCTCCATAGCCCGTTGATACGCCTAGTTGATGTGAGACTATCTTCTCCTTTTTTGTCTTCTCCACAACCACCATCCTATTCCACCTACAGTGCTATGTCCATGGCTCACGCTCATGTATTGCGTGAAGATTGAAAAAGTTTGAAAATACTAAAGTATGAAACAATTGCTTGGCTAAAACCAGGGTTGTGCATGATTTAAATATTTTGTGTGACGAAGATAGAGCATAGCAAGACTATATGATTTTGTAGGGATAACTTTCTTTGGCCGTGTTATTTTGAGAAGACATAATTACTTTTATAGTATGCTTGAAGTGTTATTACTCTTATGTCAATATTAAACTTTTGTCTTGAATCTTTTGGATCTGAACATTCATGCCATAATAAAAAAAAATTGAGAATTATGCAAGGTAGCATTCCACATAAAAAATTCTGTTTTTATCATTTACCTACTCGAGGACGAGTAGGAATTAAGCTTGGGGATGCTTGATACGTCTCCAACGTATCTATAATTTTTGATTGTTCCATGCTATTACATTATCTGTTTTGGATGTTTAATGGGCTTTACTATGCACTTTTATATTATTTTTGGTACTAACCTATTAACTGGAGGACCAGTCCAAATTGCTGTTTTTTTGCCTATTTCAGTGTTTCGCAGAAAAGGAATATCAAACTGAGTCCAAACGGAATGAGACCTTCGGGAGAGTTATTTTAGGAACAAACACAATCCAAGAGACTTGGAGTGGACGTCAAGAAAGAAAAGGAGGCCACATGGCAGGAGGGCGCGCCCAAGGGGGGTAGGCGCGGCCCCCACACTCGTGGGCTCCTTGTGGCTCCCCTGACCGACTTCCTTCGCCTATATATACTCATATACCATAAAAACATCCAGGAGGACCACGAAACCCTATTTCCACCACCGCAACCTTCTTAGCCCATGAGATCCCATCTTGGGTCTTTTCCGGCGCTCCGCCGGAGGGGGAATCGATCACGGAGGGCTTCTACATCAACACCATAGCCTCTCCGATGAAGTGTGAGTAGTTTACCTCAGACCTTCGGATCCATAATTATTAGCTAGATGGCTTCTTCTCTCTCTTTGGATCTCAATACAAAGTTCTCCTTGATCTTCTTGGAGATCTATTCGATGTAATTCTTTTTACCGTGTGTTTGTCGAGATCCGATGAATTGTGGGTTTATGATAAAGATTATCTATGAACAATATTTGAATCTCCTCTGAATTCTTTTATGTATGATTTGTTATCTTTGCAAGTCTCTTTGAATTATCAGTTTGGTTTGGCCTACTAGATTGACCTTTCTTGTAATGGGAGAAGTTCTTAGCTTTCGGTTCAATCTTGTGGTGTCCTTTCCCAGTGACAGCAGGGGCAGCAAGGCACGTATTGTATTGTTGCCATTGAGGATAAAAAGATGGGGCTTATATCATATTGCTTGAGTTTATCCCTCTACATCATGTCATCTTGCCTAATGCATTAATGTGTTCTTATGAACTTAATACTCTAGATGCATGCTAGATAGCGGTCGATGTGTGGAGTAATAGTAGTAGATGCAGAATCATTTTGATCTACTTGTTGTGGACATGATGCCTATATACATGATCATGCCTAGATATTCTCATATCTATGCACTTTTCTATCAATTGCTCGACAGTAATTTGTTCACCCACCATAATACTTATGTTATCTTGAGAGAAGCCTCTAATGAAACCTATGGCCCCCGGGTCTATTTTCCATCATATAAGTTTCCAATCTATTTTATTTTGCAATCTTTACTTTCCAATCTATATCATAAAAATACCAAAAATATTTATCTTATTATCTCTACCAGATCTCACTTTTGCAAGTGGTCGTGAAGGAATTGACAACCCCTTTATCGCGTTGGTTGCAAGGTTCTTATTTGTTTGTGCAGGTACGAGCGATTTGAGTGTAGCCTCTTATTGGATTGATACCTTGGTTCTCAAAAACTGAGGGAAATACTTACGCTACTTTGTTGCATCACCCTTTCCTCTTCAAGGGAAAACCAATGCATGCTCAAGAAATGAAACTATCAGCCGCCCGAGCCGGAGCCATCATTGCTCTTGGCAAGGCCAAAGCATGGCAATCTGAGCTTGACTCGGAGGAAATAGCCACCAAGTGCTTGGAATTCAAGGAGGACCAGTCAGCCTTTGAGGAAAAAGGCTTGAATCAGTGCGTCCTACCCCCCCCGGTAGGGTGCTACTGTCTTCTCATTTACTCATGGACCCCCCTGACTTGTTCTAGGCGCCAAAAATTCCTATAAATATAGAAACCCCTAGAAATAAACCTAGATCGGGAGTTCTGCCACCGCAAGCCTCTTTAGCCACCAAAAACCAATCGGGGCCCTGTTCCCACACCCTGCCGGAGGGGGGAATCATCACCGGTGGCCATCTTCATCATCCCAGCTCTCTCTATGACGAATAGGGAGTAGTTCACCCTCGGGGTTGAGGGTATGTACCAGTAGCTATGTGTTCGATCTCTCTCTCGTGTTCTTGATTTGGCATGATCTTGATGTACTGCGAGCTTTGTTATTAAGTTGGATCTTATGATGTTTCTCCCCCTCTACTTCTTGTGATGATTGAGTTTTCCTTTTGAAGTTGTCTCATCGGATTGAGTCTTTAAGGATTTGAGAACACTTGATGTATGTCTTGCATGTGCTTATCTGTGGTGACAACGGGATATTCACGTGATCCACTTGATGTATGTTTTGGTGATCAACTTGCAGGTTCTGTGACCTTGTGAACTTATGCATAGGCATTGGCAAACATTTTTGTCTTGACTCTCTGGTAGAAACTTTGGGCACTCTATGAAGTTCTTTGTGTTGGTTTGAATAGATGAATCTGAGATCATGATGCATATCATATAATCGAACACACGGATACTTGTGATGACATTGGAGTATCTAGGTGACATTAGGGTTTTGGTTGATGTGTGTCTTAAGGTGTTATTTTAGTATGAACTCTAGGGCTGTTTGTGACACTTATAGGAATAGCCCAATAGATCGATCAGAAAGAATAACTTTGAGGTGGTTTCGTACCCTACAATAATCCCTTCGTTTATTCTCCGCTATTAGTGACTTTGGAGTGACTCTTTGTTCCATGTTGAGGGATTGTTATATCATCCAGTTATGTTATCATTGTTGAGAGAACTTGCACTAGTGAAAGTATGAACCCTAGGGCTTGTTTCAAAGCATTGCAATACCATTTTCACTCACTTTTGTTACTTGCTACCTTGCTTTTTTATATTTTTTCAGATTACGAAAATTTATATCTACCATCCATATTGCACTTGTATCACTATCTCTTCGCCGAACTAGTGCATCTATACAATTTACCATTGTATTGGGTGTGTTGGGGAGACAAGAGATTCTTTGTTATTTGGTTGCAGGGTTGCTTGAGAGAGACCATCTTCATCCTACACCTTCCACGGATTGATACACCTTAGGTCATCCACTTGAGGGAATTTGCTATTGTCCTAGAAAACTCTGCGCTTGGAGGCCCAACACGCGTCTACACGAAGGTTGCGTAGTACACATCAAGCTCTTTTCTAGCACCATTGCCGGGGGGGCTAGGTAAGAGACACTCACATCCCGTCAATGAAGCTCTTTTTGGGCGCCGTTGCCGGGGAGGTGAGTGCTTCAAGGTATATCTTTAGATCTTGCAATTGAATCTTTTAGTTTCTTGTTTATCACTAGTTTAGTCTATAAAAGAATACCACAAAAAATGGAATTGAGGTTACCTCATATTCTTCATCTCTATAATGTCTTTCGTGAAAATGATGGAAATAAAAATTGTGCTCAAGTGCTAGAAGAAGAAGTCTATAAAATGTTTGGCACTAAATTTTTGAATGATTAGGATGATTGCAATGTTGTTAGTATGAATTCTTTGAATATCCATGATGCTAATGATATACAAAGCTATAAGCTTGGGGATGCTATGTTTGATGGAGATGATATTTTTTGTCCCCCAAGTTTTGATGAGCAAATTTATTATGATGATAGCATGCCTCCTATTTATGATGATTATATTGATGAAAGTGGATTTGGAGAGGTCATGACTTTATTTAGTGATGAATCCACTATTTTGGTAGAGGTTCCAATTGATTATGAGAACAAAGTTGCTATCTATGATGATTATTGTGATGACATGTATGCTATAAATAATAATGATAACCATGAAACTTGTCATCTTGATTTTAATTTTCAATTGGATTATGCCTCACATGATAGTTATTTTGTTGAGCTTGCTCCCACTACTATTCATGAGAAGAAATTTGCTTATGTGGAGAGTAATAAAAATTCTATGCTTGTGGATCATGAAAAGAATGCTTTATGTGATGGTTATATTGTTGAATTCATTCATGATGCCACTGACAATTATTATGAGGGAGGAATATATGCTTGTAGGAGTTGCAATAATATCAAGTTTCCTCTCTATGTGTTAAAAGTTTTGAAGTTATGCTTGTTTTGTCTTCCTATGCTAGTTGATTATTGTTCCCATAAATTGTTTGCTCGCAAAATCCCTATGCATAGGAAGTGGGTTAGACTTAAATTTGTTTGTCATATTCTTCATGATGCTCCCACTATGTTTCAATTCTTATCTTTTATGTGAGCATCGTTTAAATCATCATGCATAGCTAAAAAGGCATTAAAGAAAAGCGCTTGTTAGGAGACAACCCAATGTTTCTACCTACTGTTTTTGTATGTTCACACAATTAAGCTACTGTAGTAATCATGCTTTTGTTTCAATAAAGTGCCAAGTAAAGCCTTTGGGATAGTGTGGATGATAGTTGACTTGATTCTGTGCAAAAACAGAAACTTTTGCGCTCAGTCCAGGAAATTTGAAAATTCACTGGAACGTGCTTTTGATCTGAATTTTTTACACAAGATTGATATACAAATTTCATAGATTGTCCTTATTTTAAAGAATTTTTGGAGTTACAGAGTTATGGAAAGTTTCCAGATTACTACAGTCTGTTCTGTTTTTGACAGATTCTGTTTTCTATGTGTTGTTTGCTTCTTTTGATGAATCTATGAGTAGTATCGGAGGGTATGAACCATGAATAAGTTGGAATAGAGTATATATAACACCAATATGAATTTATAATGAGTTTAGAACATTACCTAGGTGTCGATTTTATTTTCTTATACTAACGGAGCTTACGAGTTTTTTGTTGAATTTGGGGTTGTGAAGTTTTCTAGTTTTGGGTGAAGTTTCGATGGACTATGGAATAAGGAGTGGAAAGATCCTAAGCTTGGGGATGCTCAAGGCACACCAAGGTAATACTCAAGGATAACCAAGCATCTAATCTTGTGGATGCCCAGGATGGCATCCCCTCTTTCGACTGTGTACATCGGTAACCTTACTTGGAGCTATATTTGTATTCACCACATGATATGTGTTTTTCTTGGAGCGTCATTTTATTTTGTTTTGTTTTGCTTGCTGTTTGAATAAAATATTAAGATCTTAAATTTCTTCAATGTTAGAGAGTATTCACATCATCACATAATTATTCGACTACTCATTGATCTTCACTTATATATTTCAGAGTAGTTTGTCATTTGCTCCAGTGCTTCACTTATATCTTTTTAGAGCACGGTGGGGGTTTTATTTTTTAAGTAATTGATGAACTCTCATGCTTCACTTATATTATTTTGAGAGTCTTAAACATCATGGTAATTTGCTTTGGTTATGAATTTAGTCCTAATATGATGGGCATCCAAGAGGGATATAATAAAAACTTTCAAATAAAGTGCATTGAATACAATGAGAAGTTTGATTCCTTATGATTCTTTTGAGATATAAAGATGGTGATATTAGAGTAATGCTAGTGAGTAATTGTGGATTGTAGAAATACTTGTGTTGAAGTTTGTGATTCCCGTAGCATCCACGTATGGTGAACCGTTATGTGATGAAGTCGAAGCATGCTTTATTTATTGATTGTCTTCCTTATGAGTGGCGGTCGGGGACGAGCGATGGTCTTTTCCTACCAATCTATCCCCCTAGGAGCATGCGCGTAGTACTTCATTTCGATAATTGATAAATTTTTGCAATAAGTATGTGAGTTCTTTATGACTAATGTTGAGTCCATGGATTATACACACTCTCACCTTTCCACCATTGCTAGCCTCTCTAGTACCGCGCAACTTTTGCCGGTACCATACACCCACCATATACCTTCGTCAAAACAGGCACCATACCTACCTATTATGCCATTTCCATAGCCATTCCGGGATATATTGCCATGCAACTTTCCACCGTTCTGTTTATTATGACATGTTTGATCATTGTCATATTGCTTTGCATGATCATATAGTTGACATCGTATTTGTGGCAATCCCACCATTCATAATTCTTCCATACATGTCACTCTTGATTCATTGCACATCCCGGTACACCGCCGGAGGCATTCACATAGAGTCATAACTTTTGTTCTAAGTATCGAGTTGTAATTTTTGAGTTGTAAGTAAATAAAAGTGTGATGATCTTCATTATTACAGCATTGTCCCAGTGAGGAAAGGATGATGGAGACTATGATTCCCCCACAAGTCGGGATGAGATTTCGGACGAAAAATAAAAATAAAAAAGAGGCCAAAAAAAGGAAGAGCCCAAAAAAACAAAAAGTGAGAGAAAAAGAGAGAAGGGGCAATGCTACTATCCTTTTACCGCACTTGTGCTTCAAAGTAGCACCATGATCTTCATGATAGAGAATCTCATATGTTGTCACTTTCATATGCTAGTGGGAATTTTTCATTATAGAACTTGGCTTGTATATTTCAACGATGGGCTTCCTCAAATTTCCGTAGGACTTCATGAGCAAGCAAGTTGGATGCACACCCACTTAGTTTTCTTCTTCAACTTTCATAAACTTATAGCTCGAGTGCATCCGTTGCATGACAATACCTACTCACTCACATTGATATCTATTGATGGGCATCTCCATAGCCCATTGATACGCCTAGTTGATGTGAGACTATCTCCACTTTTTTGTCTTCTCCACAACCACCATATTATATTCCACCCATAGTGTTATATACATGGCTCGCGTTCATGTATTGCGTGAAAGTTGAAAAGGTTTGAGAACATCAAAAGTGTGAAACAATTGCTTGGCTTGTCATCGGGGTTGTGCATGATTTGAATACTTTGTGTGATGAAGATGGAGCATAGCCAGACTATATGATTTTGCAGGGGTATCTTTTTTTGGCCATGTTATTTTGAGAAGACATGATTGCTTTATTAGTATGCTTGAAGTATTATCATTTTTATGTCAATACTAAACTTTTGTTTTGAATCTTATGGATCTGAATATTCTTGCCACAATAAAGAAAATTACATGGGTAAATATATTAGGTAGCATTCCACATCAAAAATTCTGTTTTTATCATTTACCTACTCGAGGATGAGCAGGAATTAAGCTTGGGGATGCTTGATACGTCTCCAACATATCTATAATTTTTTATTGTTCCATGCTATTATATTATCGATCTTGGATGTTTTATATGCATTTATATGCTATTTTATATTATTTTTGGAACTAACCTATTAACCTAGAGCCCAGTGCCAATTTCTTTTTTTCCTTGTTTTTGAGTTTTACAGAAAAGTAATACTAAAGGGAGTCCAAATGACGTAAAAATTTATGGTGATTTTTGATGGACCAGAAGAAGCCCCTGAAGCAAAAGAGTTGGGCCAGAAGAGTCCCAAGCCAACCACAAGATAGGAGGGCGCTCCCTACCCCCCGGGAGGGTGCTCCTATCTTGTTGTTGACTCGTGGAGCCCCCTGACTTGTTCTTGACGCCAAAAATTCCTATAAATATAAAAACTCCAAGAAATAAACCTAGATTGGGAGTTCCACCGCTGTAAGCCTCTGTAGCCCCCAAAAATGAATCGGGACCCTGTTCCGGCACCCTGTCGGAGGGGGGATCATCACCGATGGCCATCTTCATCATCCCGGCACTCTCCATGACAAGGAGGGAGTAGTTCACCCTCGGGGCTGAGGGTATGTACTAGTAGCTATGTGTTTGGTCTCTCTCTCGTGTTCTTGATTTGGCACGACCTTGATGTACCGCGAGCTTTGTTATTATAGTTGGATCTTATGATGTTTCTCCGCATCTACCTTCTTGTGATGAATTGAGTTTTCCCTTTGAAGTTGTCTTATCACATTGAGTCTTCAAGGATTTGAGAACACTTGATGTATGTCTTGCATGTGCTTCTCTGTGTTGACAATGGGATATTCACGTGATCCACTTAATGTATGTTTTGGTGATCAACTTGCAGGTTTTGTGACCTTGTGAACTTATGCATAGGGGTTGGCACACATTTTCGTCTTGACTCTCTGGTAGAAACTTTGGGGCACTCTATGAAGTTCTTTGTGTTGGTTTGAATAGATGAATCTGAGATTGTGTGATGCATATCGTATAATTAAGCCTGCGGATACTTGTGGTGACATTGGAGAATCTAGGTGACATTAGGGTTTTGGAGTATCTAGGTGACATTGGGGTTCTGGTTGATGTGTGGCTGAAGGTGTTATTTTAGTACGAACTCTAGGGTTGTTTGTGACACTTATAGGAATAGCCCAATAGATCAATCAGAAAGAATAACTTTGAGGTGGTTTCATACCCTACAATAATCTCTTTGTTTGTTCTCCGCTATAAGTGACTTTGGAGTGACTCTTTGTTGCATGTTGAGGGATTGTTATATGATCCAATTATGTTACCATTGTTGAGAGAACTTGCAGTAGTGAAAGTATGAACCCTAGGCCTTGTTTCGAAGCATTGCAATACCGTTTTCGCTCACTTTTGTTACTTGCTACCTTGCTGTTTTTATATTTTAAGATTACAAAAACTTATATCTACCATCCATATTGCACTTGTATCACCATCTCTTCGCTGAACTAGTGCACCTATATAGTATACCATTGTATTGGGCATGTTGGGGACACAAGAGACTCTTTGTTATTTGGTTGCAGGGTTGCTTGAGAGGGACCATCTTCATCCTACGCCTCCCACGGATTGATGAACCTTAGGTCATCCACTTGAGGGATTGCCGTTGTCCTACAAAACTCTGCGCTTGGAGGCTTAACATGAGTCTACAAGAAGGTTGTGTAGTAGACATCACTCGTTCTGGGGTGAATCACAACTCTCTGGCCGCTCCCGCTGTGGGCGCGACCGCAGGGCATGCACCACTCCTGGAGCAAGCTGACCTAGCCGTTGTGCCCAATGGAGCCACGGGTCCTCAAGTACCTCCACCTCGTCACCACTCCATCCAAATGGATGGCTCGCAACGAGGAGAGCATGGTGCGGTCGCTGTCGGCACCATCAGGAGTCGGGCGACGTTGTGATCTACATCATCATCACCCATGCCAAGCACTACCTCGGAGGCCATGGCGCGGGCCCAACTACTGTTGAGATTTCTGCTGGCAGCCGATCAGATGGATGAGTGGCGAGCCACCATCCAAAGCCTGACTGGTTTCACCGAGGCGGGAGGATCCTAGATGACAATGGCCCGCCCTGCGGGCCGTATCGAAGGGGCCACCCCTACGGTGCAGTCCCCTCCGTGGCAGCCAGCGCGGGAGCCACGCAACCAAGAACCCAGTAACGTCTCGATGGCCTCGTCCGACCCTTGAGAAGGTCAAGGCCAACAGCGGGCCTCGGAGGATAGGCGGAGGGAAGGCGAGTGCGTCACCGTTAAGCAACGCTGTTACACCCTCCGCCAGTCCGATGGGCGCGATGGCCCCAACATCGATGAACTTGCGCTCGGCTGGGGCGGGTACCTGCCTTCCAAGGTTGGGTGCCCCACTTTCACCCCAGAGTTGCGGCAAGTCCGTTGGCCATCTGCCCGCATGTTCAAGCCAGAGATACCAGAGAAGTACAATGGGAGGCTAAACCCGACAGAGTTCTTGAGCATCTACACCATCGTTGTTTAAGTTGCCGGGGGAAGAGAT
Source organism: Triticum aestivum (assembly GCF_018294505.1). Classification (NCBI taxonomy): domain Eukaryota; kingdom Viridiplantae; phylum Streptophyta; class Magnoliopsida; order Poales; family Poaceae; genus Triticum; species Triticum aestivum. The sequence continues at coordinate 305,842,318 of NC_057813.1, read as the reverse complement.
GAGAAGGTGATTGCCAATTACTTCCCTTTGGCACTCAATCCAAATGTGAGGTCTTGGCTGATGCACCTGCCGGAGAACTCCATTTCAGCCTGGGATGAGCTACACCACAAGTTCATTAGCGCCTTCACCGATGGCCATCAACAACCAAGGCGGCCTAGCGACTTAGAGCTTCTCCCACACAAAGGAGGGAGACTTCAGAAGTACATGCAGAGGTTCGGCCGAGTCCATAGAAATATTATAGACATCCAACCGGGAGCTGTGATAGTTGCGTTCTAGTCCAATGTATGCAATCTCGTGCCAAGATGAACGTTCGATTGCCCAGGACCATGAAGGAGCTTTACACTCTAGTGGATAAGTTTGCTCGGGTGGAGGAGGGGAAGCGGCTCCCGAAGAAGAGGATGTCATCAACGTCGACTCAGAGAAAGATGACGAGGCACCAGTCAGAAGAAGAAGAACAAGAAGTGCAATAAAAGGCCTAAGGATAAGGTAGTGATGACCGTTGAGGGATCGGGCACGCCTACTACCGGCAAGAAGGCCAAGACCGAGGTACCCGACAAGGAAGTTGCTGCGTGAACTGATTGTCGGGAGGCCGCACCTGCCGAGAACGCCGAGAAAGGTGATGACCCGTACTTCAAAATCCATCGGACCAAGGGCCACGATCCCCAGGAGTGTCATCAGGTCAAGCAGCTCGTCAAGAAGTAGAGGGCTGAATATGAGAAGCGTGATAAGGAAAAAGGTTAGAATGGCACTCGCGGGAAGGGCCGAGGCGGCGAAGCAGGCCACCTTGGCAAGTCTCCTCCGAATCAAGGGAAACCCGCCAGGGGCCGTGTCAGGACCCCGATTCTATGCCACACAAATCTAGCATGTAACACCTCATATCACTTTGCGGCCTCACGCATGGTATTCCCACGGGTGTCGCCTTACCATGCCCGGGACCGTTTGCACCTTTTGGTACACATATATGATGGTGTCGCTAGCATCCATATGACAAAGAACCCGGGCTGACATGGCTAGTCGTGAACACAAAGTGGCACTAACTTACAGGGACAGGCATACATGACCCAACAACGAACGTGTCGGTCATCAGCGAGTGAATCCGGGCTGTAGCAGCTGGGCTAGTAGGACTCCGGAGAATCTGGGCTGTAGCAGGCTAACAGGACTCTAGTAGACACCACGTGACATTCCCCCGAAGGGACAGACACAGGAACGAAGAAGGACACATGCCGGCCAGCCTAAGTGTTCCAGAGCAGTAGCAAGCTACCAGGGCTCAGTGGAAGCACTAGGAGACATTTCCCGATAAGAGAGGCTACAAAGGATAAACAACTAGATAGTCAGATCCTACACATAGCAATACACATTACACGTACGCATAACATGCAAGTATGTGTTGTACAACATGTCATCACAACATAACTCAACAACTCATATATATAAAGGCTCAGAAGAGCCATTATAGCATTTATTACAAGCAGGGGTCACTGGACCCATCATACAGAGCATACAAGCAACAAGAGGAAGCATTACATGTCTGAGTACAGAGATCTACAAATGAAAAAGGCTGAAGAGCCTGACTATCTACAACATCCGATCAAGACCGTAGCTGAGGTACAACCTACTTGTCGAAGTCCACGTAACTAGTAAGACCGAAGTCTCCACTGCAAAAATGTAAATAAAGCAACGTGAGTACAAAGGTACTCAGCAAGACTTACATCAGATCCTATCATGCATGCACTTGTATCAAGAAGGTAATGTGGGGTTTAGTTGCAGCAAGCCAGCTTTGACTCAGTGGCTATCCTGTTCTATGACTACGAGAAACTTCTTTGAGGTGAGATGGCGCACACGAGTCCACTAACCACCACACAATACACTACTATGGATTCATCCCCGTCTCCCTACGAGAAGGCCATCCATAGCACTCACACATGTCTTGAGCATTTTAGAGTATCCACTTCAAGTTGTCTATGTACCACGTAAGCATCCAAGAAGTCCATAACCGCGGACCCGGCTATTCGAATAGATCATGTTAACCCTGCAGGGGTGTACTTCTTCACACACGCTCTCGCCACTTACTGCCATGTACATGTCATGTATCTCGGCAACCTTCAAGCGGAAGCCTGGTGAGGGTGTCGGCCACGACCTGACTAACCACACAAGACTCTAGTCCAGGTTTATCGCCTATTCGGGTTCTATCCGCAAGGGAGTCCGGCCGAGGTTTCCATCACGGCCCCAAATGATGTGTGCAGGGTTCCCGAGTCCACCATCTAGGTGCCACTCAGTACACCAGGCCACGTGCGCCTAGTCTGTCCCAAGCCCACCCTGTCGGGTGCCACTTGGTAGAAAAATAACACTACCTACAAACACCAAAAACTAGTTACGACTCCTGGACAGAGATCAAGTGGGTTAATAAGTCGAGAGAGGCACTTAAGAATTCCAATGTGTGGTAGTAGCTAGTCATTGGACAACATACACAGAACTCACTGCTTAAGGACGGTTCTAGTGAGACAACCCACCATGTACTCCTACATGGCCTCTCATCGCTACCTTTACCAAATCGTGTTCACACACTTAACTCTCAGCACCAGAACGTATCATAACACTCCAATTCATTCTTAATGAATCAGACTTGACATAACTCTAAGCAATAGCAGGCATGGCATGGTAGGAACACAACATGGCATCAATCAACTCCTACACATGCTAGTGGGTTTCAACTATTTACTGTGGCAATGACAGGTCATGCAGAGGAATGGGTTCAACTACTACAACACAAAGTAGCAATTGAATCGTTGTTGTCCTAATGCAATAACAGAGAGTAGGGGCGAGAGAGTAGGATTGTATCGGAATGAACAAGGGGGTTTGCTTGCCTGGTAGATCAACAGAGGGAGCACTGCTCCTCAGACAGGTACTCTAGAACGGTCTCCGGAGCAGGACCTATCGAGAAGGAACGGTGTCGGCAATCAATACATAAGCGTATGCAACAATGTGATGCATGAACATGGCATGTAGATGTGATGCTGTTTGAGCTAATGCGACTAGCATTCATTAGGTTGAAGTCCATTTGAACCAAAGGTTCAAATGCAACTCCACAATAAGCTCTTATAAATGCCATTTACATGTTATCACTTATACAGTACTTATAAGTTGGTTTGTCATGCATGAAACTAGTACAGATGGATAGATTGAATTTTTCTGATAATTTGTCATATATAAATTATTTCAATCTAAGCTACGGCTGAATTTCTACGATTTTTTGAAGTTTATAGCATTTTCTGGGATTTCGTGATTTAAATTAAAACCAGAAAAGAATAACTGCCTCAGCATTGCGTCATGCCTGAGTCAGCAGGTCAACAGCATTGACCAGGTCAAACCTGACGTGTGGGGGCCACATGTCAATGTCACAGTTAATTAACAGAGGTTAATTAGCACTAACACTAACCTAACTACAGATTAGTCAGAGACGAGCCCCACCTGTCATTAACCCATACGGGTCAAATCTGGTTAACTGGGGAGGAGGTCAAACCGGTCAATCCGCTGGCGTTTAGCCGCCGGTCATGCCGAACGAAGTGGAGGGCTCGGGATCGTCACTCCGGCGAACATTTAGGCGGCGGAAGCCACCTACGCGAAGCCCAGGCTCGTGCGCATCCAGTGGAACACGCCGGAGGCCGTGTGATGGTTGGAGCTCTTCGGAGTAGAGCTCGCAGTGGCGGCCGGAGTTCGGTGGCGTGCGGTTTTGACACTACGAGGCACGGCAGGGGCTGCGAGCGGGTGCTTTTGGCTCCTGGGGATGCAACGAATTTGGTGACGCGCTCTGGAGCGAGCTGTGGTGGCTCTGGCCATGGCGGCGACATAATTGGCGGCGAGGAGCTACGCCCATGGCGGGGAACAGAGCTGGAGCGCGCAAAAATGAGGGGGAGAAGAGGGGTTTGGTAGAGGATCTCACGGCGAACTCGAAGACATCGTCGGAGAGCTCGTGAGAGGCTGGAGTCGGCGGGGCGGCCATGGGGATCCACGGCGGCCGGAGGTGAAGATGGCGAGGACGACGGCACCACAGGGTGCTCCGGCTTGCGTGGCTCGGCGGAGAGGACGAGGACAACGGCGCGGAGCTGTTGGACTTGTCAGAGAGGCGAGGACATGGCGGTGGGCGCGGCAACAGTGAGCAGCAGCGACGGGCGCGTTTGGTCCAGCGAGAGAGAGAGCAGACGAGGCAGGGAAGGGGGATGAGAGTGAGAGGGGTCCAGGGCGGCGCGTGGCGTCGGCGGAACATCCAGGCGGCAAGGGGGAGCTAGGCAAGCAGGCAGCTCACATGGCATGCGGAGCGCGCGCGCGCCGGGTACGCGCCTCGCCTACTCGCGCGAGGTGGGGGGCGATGCGGTGGCCAGTTGGGCTGGGCCAGAGCGGCAGCAGGCCAGGTAAGTCGGCCCAGTTAAAGTCCAGGTAAGGGCTTTTCCCCTTTTTGTTTTCTTTTCTATTTTTTTGACATTTTTTTGATTTAATAAAAATACTAAACCATTTATTTTTCTTATGCCAATTTTTGTAGGGGCTAGTGGTATTATTCCATAGCTCCTCAACAACTGGCATAATTTTTGGACAATATTATATATATATATATATATATATATATATATATAAATATATAACAAGATATATCCAAAGCAAATAATTACTGCATTAATTCCAAATGCCCAAAATAAAAACTTATGAGCTCCAAAAAATATTGGTTTGATTTTTACCTCTGACCAATATTTTCAGAGAACAACATGAACATTTTCTTGGACCTTTTTGGAGCAATTTTTATCTGGGTCATTTCCAAAAATGATTCTGAGGGTTTCACAAATCCTCATTTGAAAATTAAATGGAATTTAAACATGATGCCCAAATGACCAGCTAGCCTTGAACATACCAGAACTAGGGATGTGACAACTCGCCCCCACTTGAAAGAATCTCGTCTCGAGATTCAGGGGTCGACGGAAAGAAGGTGGGGTACTCCAGTCGAAGACGATCTTCTCGCTCCCAGGTAGCTTCTCTCTCGGAATGATGAGACCACTGAACCTTGAGAAACTTGATGTTCTGATGTCGGGTAACACGCTCTGCTTTATCAAGAATGCGAACCGGGTACTCTCGGTATGTGAGGTTATCTTGAAGATCAAGCGTTTCGTGGTCCACTCCGCGGATAGGATCCGAGAAGCAACGCCTGAGTTGAGAGACATGGAAGACATCATGCACTCTGGAAAGATGTGGAGGTAGTTCCAACTTGTAGGCAACCTCTCCTCGTTTAGCGAGAATGCAAAAATGACCAATGTAACGAGGAGCCAACTTTCCCTTGATACCGAAACGATGGGTACCCTTCAAAGGAGTAACCCGGAGATAAGCCTTGTCGCCAATTTCATAAGTCATATCCTTATGATGACGGTCATACTGGCTCTTTTGACGAGACTGGTCTGTTTTCAAATTCTCACGAATGATGCGAACTTGCTCTTCTGTCTCCTGGATCATGTCCAGTTCAAAGAATTGTCTTTCACCGATTTCTGACCAGTTCAAAGGTGTTCGACATCTTCGTCCATAGAGAATCTCAAAAGGAGCTTTCTTGAGACTGGATTGATAGCTATTGTTATAAGCAAACTCGGCAAAAGGAAGACATTTCTCCCAATCCATACCGAATGAGAGAACGCAAGCTCTAAGCATGTCTTCGAGATTTTGGTTGACCCTTTCCACCTGACCACTTGATTGAGGGTGGCAAGCAGTACTGAAATAAAGATGGGTTCCCATGGCAGTTTGGAAACTCTCCCAGAAATGAGAAGTGAAAAGACTACCACGGTCTGAATTGATCTCTAGTGGAACACCATGAAGTGACACTATTCGAGAAATGTATAAGTCAGCAAGCTGGCTAGCAGTGATACTTTCTCGAACAGGAAGGAAGTGAGCCACTTTGGAAAGACGATCAACGACTACGAAGATAGCATTATTCCCTTTCTTGGTCCTGGGAAAGCCGGTGATGAAGTCCATACCAACTTTATCCCATTTCCACTCAGGAATGGCTAAAGGCTGAAGGGTGCCTGCAGGCCTTTGATGCTCTGCCTTAACACGATGACAAACGTCACAATCAGCAACGAAGTCGGCGATTTCTCTCTTCATCCTAGTCCACTAGAACCTCTGGCGTAGGTCCTGATACATCTTAGTACTACCGGGATGAATCGTGAGAGGGGATTCATGCGCCTCCTTAAGGATCAATTGCTGCATCTGCTGACTCTTGGGAACCACCAAGCGGTTCCCAAAGTAAACAACACCTCGTTCATCCATAGAGAAACAACCAGCTACTCCCTTGGAAATATTTTTCTTGATTCGGGAGATACCCGTATCATGCTTTTGGACTTCTATGATATGATCCACAATAGTAGGCTTCGCCAACAAGGTGGAAAGGAATCTGTGAGGAGCAATGTGAAGGTTAAGCTTACAGAATTCCTCATGGAGAAGTGGTTGGCCCTGCCGCAACATGAGATTGTTGCAATAGGATTTACGACTTAGCACATCAGCCATGACATTGGCTTTGCCTGAAGTGTAAGTAATCCCTAGATCATAATCTGAGATCACTTCCAACCAACATCTTTGCCTAAGGTTCAGATCTGGTTGTGTGAAGATATACTTGGGACTCTAGTGATCGGTGTAGATCTCGCAACGTTTACCAAGAAGGTAATGTCGCCAGGCCTTGAGGGCATAGACTACGGCTGCAAGCTCTAGATCATGTGTAGGATAATTCTCCTCATGTCGATGCAACTGACGAGATGCATAGGCAATCACATGACGATCCTGCATAAGAATGCAACCTAGTCCCTGTCATGAGGCGTCGCAGTAGATAACAAAGTCCCTTGTGAAATCCGGTGGCACAAGTATGGGAGCAGAAGTCAGGCGTCTTTTCAGTTCCTGAAAACTGTACTCACACTGTGGGGACCACTCAAACCTTTATCTTTCTTGAGAAGTTCCGTGAGAGGTTTGGCCACTTTGGAGAAGTTCTCAATTAAGCGGTGACAATAACGGGCTAGAACAAGGAAACTCCTAACTTGTTTAACTGTTTCAGGTGGAGTCCAATTGAGAACGGCCTTAACTCTCTCGGGATTGACAGCAATGCCCTTCCCAGAGATCACGTGGCCTAGGTAGGTCACTTTTGGCAACCAAAATTCACACTAGGAGAACTTGGAATAAAGGCGATGTTCTCTGAGTTTCTCTAACACAAGTCTAAGATGTTCGACATGCTCTTCCTCGTTCTTCGAGTAAATACGGATATCATCGAGGTAAACCATGACGAACTTATCTAGGTACTCCATGAAGATCGAGTTCATCAAGCGGGAGAAGGTAGCTGGAGCCTTGGTTAGATCGAAGGACATGACGGTGTACTCGTACTGACCATAACAAGTGACAAAGGCTGTCTTGGGGATGTCCCCATTTCTGATCTTGATTTGGTGGTAGCCTAACCTCAAATCCATCTTGGAAAAGACTGAGGATCCAGCATACAGATCGTTGATCCTGGGGAGCGGATACTTGTTCTTTATCGTGACCAAATTAACAGGACGATAATCTACAACCATCTGATCCGTACCATCCTTCTTCTTAACAAAGAGCACGGGGCAAGCCCAAGGAGAAGAACTAGGACAGATGAAACCCTTTTGCAAGGACTCATCAAGTTGTTTCTTAAGCTCGGCTAGTTCTAAGGGTGCCATTTTGTAAGGTCTCCTAGAGATTGGAGCGGTTCCTGGGATAAGATCTATGACGAACTCTACATCTCTATCAGGTGGAACACCTGGCAGTTCCTCTGGAAAGACATCCGGAAAGTCACGGACTGCCGGGATATCTTCAAGGTCTGGAAGAGGACTGGCATTAAGAGAATAGAGCTGACGCTTTGCAACTCTGGTGGAGACAGTGACTATCTTGCCAGATGGGTGTGTAAGCTGAACAGATCTAGTGTAACAATCAATCTTGGCATGATGAGCTGTCATCCAGTCCATACCCAAGATGATGTTAATATCTGAGGACTTGAGGGCTACAAGTGATGCAAGAAATACAAGTCTATCAACAAGGATTTCATTACCATAGATGATTCTGGTGGTTTGTCATCTAGACCCTGTGGTTTAGATTTCAAGCAGGGTTGGCATATCACAAAATGACATGTCGTGCAAATGAGCACAGCCTTCAGAAATGAAGGAGTGAGATGCTCCAGTATCGAATAGAACCGATGTTGGGTGACAGTTGACAAGGAGTGTACCAAGAACGACATCCAGATCATCATGAGCGTCTTTAGTTGAGACATGATGCACATGTCCATGTTTAGTGTGAGCTAGCTTGGCACTGATCGTCTTGCTTGATGGCTTAACATAGCCAACAGACTTCTCGGGCTGGGGTGGAACATAACTAGTCTGAGAGCAGTCACGTGCATAGTGTCCTGGCTTCCCGCATGTGAAGCAAGTCCTTGAGGTTGTACATGGACCCGCACTGACAAGTGGTCCACCAGTAGGCCTGGGTGGAGAATACGGTTGAGCTGGGGGAGGCACCATATAGAATGGTCTCGGTGCATATCCAGAAGGAAGAGCGGAGTTCGGAACCCAAATCCGGTGCTTCTGAGAACCAGAACCGGAGGAAGATCCCAAATCACGGGTGTGCTGATGAGACTCCTCGTAAGTGAGCTGAGTTGTCTCTGCATTAATGGCCTTGTTCACAAGAGCTTGGAATGTATCACAATAATGCAGGTGGAGATCACGACGCAACTTGGGGTTGAGATCCTTCCGGAACCTAGCCTGCTTCTTGGCGTCCGTAGACACCTCTTTTGTGGCATAGCACGCAAGCTTCTCGAACTCTCTACTGTAAGCATCAACAGCCATGTTACTCTGGGTGAAACTACAGAACTCTTCTCTCTTGCAATCTATGAGGGCCTGGGGAATGTGATGCTCGTGAAAAGCCTCAGTGAAATCTCTCCAGGTAGGAATCTGGCTAGCTGGAAGCATAGCCTCATAGTTCTGCCACCAAAGACTAGCAGGACCTTCCAGGTGGTATGTGGCATAGGTGACCTTGTCATCTTCTGCTATGTTCGCAGAACACAGCCTATGAGTGCTGTTACGGAGCCAGTCATCTGCAATGAGTGGCTTGATGGAATGATGAAAGGTAGGTGGGTGCAAGAGAATGAAGTCATGAATGGTTGCAGACCCTTTAAACTGATGTGCGGTGTTCTCCTCGATACGTGCCAACAAGCGGTTAGACACACACTTGTTCCTCTCCATCTCTAACATCAACCCTGCCAACGAAGGCTGGTCGGGAAGATCCTCATCCTTACCATCTTCGTGGTTCTGGCTACGAGCAATAGAACTTCGCTTAACTGATGACATCCTGAGAAACTAAACCAAGGACGGAATCAGCATCAACTATAGGTTGTAGAATGTAGGATAAGGAAATTAGTATCTCTCGAACTCCTAGGGCAATTCCGGTAGCATAATAGCAGTAAGATGCCCAGAATGAGACATCCTGCCAAAATGGAGTAGTACAACAACTCGTCTTCACCCGTCAAGGTTCTGAGATCATACTAAACAGGCTACACTAGAAGTACTCGAAAACTAGGATATGACTCTAATCAATCAATCCTATGGAACTACGGAGTATTAACACGTGATCCTGATAGACGGAAGAGAAAGCCTAGTTCCTTAACCCCGTAGGAAAGGTAGGATGACTCAGATCAGAAGGCCATAAGGTATAAGGAGTAAAAAGAGCCTTACGTTCCTTCCCACAATCAATTCCCTTACATAACTAGAGAATTTCTAGACTCAACTTCGACCAGTTTGGCTTGGTAATCCTACAGGCAGTCAGGCTCTGATACCAAAGTTGTCAGGACCCCGATTATATGCCATACCGATCTAGCATGTAACACCTCATATCACTTTGCGGCCTCACGCACGGTATTCCCACGGGTGTCGCCTTACCATGCCCGGGACCGTTTGCGCCTTTTGGCACACGTATATGATGGTGTCGCTAGCATCAATATGACAAAGAAACCGGGCTGACATGGCTAGTCGTGAACCCAAAGTGGCACTAACTTAGAGGGACAGGCATACATGACGCAGCAATGAACGTGTCGGTCATCAACGAGTGAATCCAGGCTGTAGCAGCTGGGCTAGCAGGACTCCGAAGAATCCAGGTTGTAACAGGCTAACAGGACTCTGGTAGACACCGCGTGACATTTCCCCGAAGGGACAGACACAGGAACGAAGAAGGACACATGCCGGCCAGCCTAAGTGTTCCAGAGTAGTAGCAAGCTACTAGGGCTCGGTGGAAGCACAAGGAGATATTTCCCGGTAAGAGAGGCTACTAAGGATAAACAACTAGATAGTCAGATCCCACACGTAGCAATACACATTACACGTACGCATAACATGCAAGTATGTGTTGTACAACATGGCATCACAACATAACTCAACAACTCATATAGATAAAGGCTCAGAAGAGCCATTATAGCATTTATTACAAGCAGGGGTCACATGACCCATCATACAGAGCATACAAGCAACAAGCGGAAGCATTAGATGTCTGAGTACAGACATCTACAAATGAAAAAGGTTGAAGAGCCTGACTTTCTACAACATCCGATCAAGACCGTAGCTGAGGTACAACCTACTTGTCGAAGTCCACGTAACTAGTAAGACCGAAGTCTCCGCTGCAAAAACGTAAATAAAGCAACGTGAGTACAAAGGTACTCAGCAAGACTTACATCAGATCCTATCATACATGCACTTGTATCAAGAAGGTAATGTGGGGTTTAGTTGCAGCAAGCCAGCTTTGACTCAGTGGCTATCCTGTTCTACGACTACGAGAAACTTCTTTGAGGTGAGTTGGCGCACACGAGTCCACTAACCACCACACAATACACTAATATGGATTCATCCAGGTCTCCCTACGAGAAGGCCATCCATAGCACTCACACTTGTCTTGAGCATTTTATAGTATCCACTTCAAGTTGTCTATGTACCACGTAAGCATCCAAGAAGTCCATAACGGCGGACCCAACTATTCGAATAGATCATGTTAACCCTGCAGGGGTGTACTGCTTCACACACGCTCTCGCCACTTACCGCCATGTACACGTCATGTATCTCGGCAACCTTTAAATGGAAGCCTGGCGAGGGTGTCGGCCACGACCTGACTTACCAAACAAGACTCTAGTCCAGATTTATCCCCTATTCAGGTTCTATCCGCAAGGGAGTCCGGCCGAGGTTTCCATCACGACCCCAAATGATGTGTGCAGGGTTCCCGAGCCCACCATCCGGGTGCCACTCGGTACACCAGGCCACGTGTGCCTAGTTTGTCCCAAGCCCACCCTGCCGGGTGCCACTTGGTAGAAAAATAACACTACCTACAAACATGAGAAACTAGTTGCGACTCATGGACAGAGATCAAGTGGGTTAATAAGTCGAGAGGGGCCCTTAAGCATTCCAATGCATGGTAGTAGCTAGTCATTGGACAACATACACACTCAGTGCTTAAGGACGGTTCCAGTGAGACAACCCATCATGTACTCCTACATGGCCTCTCACCGCTACCTTTACCAAATCATGTTCACACACTTATCTCTCAGCACCAGAACATATCGTAACACTCCAATTCATTCCCAATGAATCAGACCTGACACAACTCTAAGCAATAGCAGGCATGGCATGGTAGTAACACAACATGGCTTCAATCAACTCCTGCACATGCTAGTGGGTTTCAACTATTTACTGTGGCAATGACAGGTCATGCAGAGGAATGGGTTCAACTACCGCAGCACAAAGTAGCAATTGAATCGTTGTTGTCCTAATGCAATAACAGAGAGCAGGGGCGAGAGAGTAGGATTGTATCGGAATGAACAAGGGGGTTTGCTTTCCTGGTAGATCAACAGAGGGGGCACTACTCCTCAGACAGGCACTCTGGAATGGTCTCCGGAGCAGGACCTATCAAGAAGGAATGGTGTCGGCAATCAATACACAAGCATATGCAACAATATGATGCATGAACATGGCATGTAGATGTGATGCTATTTGAGCTAATGCAACTAGAATTCATTAGGTTGAAGTCCATTTGAACCAAAGGTTCAAATGCAACTCCAAAATAAGCTCTTATAAATGCCATTTACATGTTTTCACTTATACAGTAGGTATAAGTTGGTTTGTCATGCATGAAACTAGTACAGATGGATAGATTGAATTGTTTTGATAATTTTTTATATAAAAATTATTTCAATCTGAGCTACGGCTAAATTTCTATGATTTTTTGAAGTTTATAGCATTTTCTGGAATTTCCTGATTTAAATTAAAACCAGAAAAGAATAACTGCGTCAACATTGCGTCATGCCTGCGTCAGCAGGTCAACGGCGCTGACCAGGTCAAACCTGACGTGTGGGCGCCACACGTGAGTGTCACAGTTAATTAACAGAGGTTAATTAGCTCTAACACTAACCTAACTACAAATTAGTCAAAGACGGGCCCCACCTGTCATTGACCCATACGGGTCAAATCTAGTCAACTAGGGGGAGGTCAAACCGGTCAACCCGCCGTTGTTTAGCCGCCAGCGAGGCCAAACGCGGCGGAGGTCTCAGGATCGTCGCTCTGATGACCATTTAGGCGGCGGAAGCCACCTACGCGAAGCCCAGGCTCGCGCGCATCCAGTGGAACACGCCGGAGGCCGTGGGATGGTCGGAGCTCATCAGAGCAGAGCTTGCGGCGGTGGCAGAGTTTAGTGGCGTGCGGTTTTGACACTACGAGGCACATCAGGGGCTGCGAGCGGGTGCTTTTGGCTCCTGGGAATGCAATGTATTTGGTGGAAAGCTCGGGAGCAAGCTGCGGTGGCTCTGGCCACGGCGGCGACATGATCAGCGGTGAGGAGCTACGGCCATGGCGGGGAACAAAGCTGGAGCGTGCAAAAACGAGGGGGGGAAGAGGGGTTCGGTAGAGGAGCTCACGGCGAACTCGGAGACGTCGTCGGAGAGCTCGGGAGAGGCTGGAGTCTGCGGGGTGGCGATGGGGATCCACGGCGGCCGGAGGCGAAGATGGCGATGGTGACGGCTCCATAGGGCGCTCCGGCTTGCATGGCTCGGCGAAGAGGACGAGGACGACGTCGCGGAGCTGTTGGACTTGTCGGAGAGGCAAGGACTTGGCGGGTGGGCTCGCCAACAGCGAGTGGCGGCGACGGGCGCGTTTGGTCCAGCGAGAGAGAGAGCAGAGGAGGCAAGGAAGGGGGATCAGAGTGAGAGGGGTCTGGGGCGGAGCGTGCCGCCGCGCGGAACATCCAGGCGACAAGGGGGAGCCAGGCAAGCAGGCAGCTCGCGTGGCGTGTGGAGCGCGCGCGCGTCGGGCACGCGCCTCGCCTACTGGCGCGAGGTGGGGGACGGTGCGGTGGCCAGTTGGGCCGGGCCAGAGCGGCAGCAGGCCAGGTAAGTCGGCCCAGGTAAACTCCAGGTAAGGGTTTTTTCCCTTTTGTTTTCTTTTCTATTTTTCTGACATTTGTTTGATTTAATAAAAATACTAAACCATTTATTTTTCTTATGCCAATTTTTGTAGGGGCTAGTGGTATTATTCCAGAGCACCTCAACAACTGGCATAATTTTTGGACAATATTTTATATATATAGCAATATATATCCACAGCAAATAATTACTGCATTAATTCCAAATGCCCAAAATAAATACTTATGAGATCCTAAAAATATTGGTTTGATTTTTACCTCTGACAAATATTTTCAGAGAGCAACATGAACATTTTCTTGGACCTTTTTGGAGCAATTTTTATCTGGGTCATTTCCAAAAATGATTCTAAGGGTTTGACAAATCCTCATTTCACAATTAAGTGGAATTTAAACATGATGCACAAATGACTAGCTAGCCTTGAGCATACGAGAACTAGGGATGTGACAACTCGCCCCCACTTGAAAGAATCTCGTCTCGAGATTCAGGGGTCGACGGAAAGAAGGTGGGGTACTCCAGTCAAAGACGATCTTCTCACTCCTAGGTAGCTTCTCTCTCGGAATGATGAGACCACTGAACCTTCAGAAACATGATGTTCTGACATCGGGTAACACGCTCTGCTTGATCAAGAATGCGAACCGAGTACTCTCGGTATGTGAGGTTATCTTGGAGATCAAGTGTTTCGTGGTCCACTCCATGGATAGGATCCGAGAAGCAACGCCTGAGTTGAGAAACATGGAAGACATCATGCACTCTGGAAAGATGTGGAGGTAGTTCCAACTGGTAGGCAACCTATCCTCGTTTAGCGAGAATGCGAAAAGGACCAATGTAAGGAGGAGCCAACTTGCCCTTGATACCGATACGATGGGTACCCTTCAAAGGAGTAACCCGAAGATAAGCTTTGTCGCCTATTTCATAAGTCATATCCTTATGATGACGGTCATACTGGCTCTTTTGATGAGACTGGGCTGTTTTCAAATTCTCACGAATGATGCGAACTTGCTCTTTTGCCTCTTGGATCATGTCTGGTTCAAAGAATTATCTTTCACCGGTTTCTGACCAATTCAAAGGTGTTCGACATCTTCGTCCATAGAGAAACTCAAAAGGAGCTTTCTTGAGACTGGATTGATAGCTATTGTTATAGGCAAACTCGGCAAAAGGAAGACATTTCTCCCAATCCATACTGAATGAGATAACGCAAGCTCTAAGCATGTCTTCGAGAATTTGGTTGACCCTTTCCACGTGACCACTTGATTGAGGGTGGAAAGCAGTACTGAAGGAAGATGGGTTCCCATGGCAGTTTGGAAACTCTCCCAGAAATGAGAAGTGAAAAGACTACCACGGTCTGAATTGATCTCTAGTGGAACACCATGAAGTGACACTATTCGAGAAATGTATGAGTCAGCAAGCTGGCTAGCAGTGATACGCTCTCGAACAGGAAGGAAGTGAGCCACTTTGGAAAGACAATCAATGACTATGAAGATAGCGTTATTCCCTTTCTTGGTCCTGGGAAAGCCGGTGATGAAGTCCATACCAACTTTATCCCATTTCCACTCAGGAATGGCTAAAGGCTGAAGGGTGCCAGCAGGCCTTTGATGCACTGCCTTAACACGACGACAAACGTCACAATTAGCAATGAAGTCGGCGATTTCTCTCTTCATCCTAGTCCACCAGAACCTCTGGCGTAGGTCCTGATACATCTTAGTACTACCGGGATGAATCGTGAGAGGGGATTCATGCGCCTCCTTAAGGATCAATTGCTGCATCTGCTGACTCTTGGGAACCGCCAAGTGGTTCCCAAAGTAAACAACACCTCGTTCATCCATAGAGAAACAACCAGCTACTCCCTTGGAAATATTTTTCTTGATTCGGGAGATTCCCATATCATGCTTCTGGACTTCTGTGATATGATCCATAATAGTAGGCTTGGCCACCAAGGTAGAAAGGAATCTGTGAGGAGCAATGTGAAGGTTAAGCTTACAGAATTCCTCATGGAGAAGTGGTTGGCCCTGCCACAATATGAGATTATTGCAATAGGATTTACGACTTAGCGCATCAGCCATGACATTTGCTTTGCCTGGAGTATAAGTAATCCCTAGATCGTAATCTGAGATCACTTCCAACCAATGTCTTTGCCTAAGGTTCAGATCTGGTTGTGTGAAGATATACTTGAGACTCTAGTGATCGGTGTAGATCTCGGTTTACCAAGAAGGTAATGTCGCTAGGTCTTGAGGGCATAGACTACGGCTGCAAGCTCTATATCATGTGTAGGATAATTCTCCTCATGTGGATGCAACTGAAGAGATGCATAGGCAATCACATGACGATCCTGCATAAGAATGCAACCTAGTCCCTGTGATGAGGCACCGCAGTAGATAGCAAAGTCCCTTGTGAAATCCGGCGGCACAAGTATGGGAGAAGAAGTCAGGCGTCTTTTTTGTTCCTGAAAACTGTACTCACACTTTGGGGACCACTCAAACCTTTTATCTTTCTTGAGAAGTTCTGTGAGAGGTTTGGCCACTTTGGAGAAGTTCTCAATGAAGCGGCGACAATAACTGGCTAGACCAAGGAAACTCCTAGCTTGTTTAACTGTTTTAGGTGGAGTCCAATCGAGAACGGCCTTAACTCTCTCGGGATTGACAGCAATGCCCTTAACAAAGATCACGTGGCCTAGGTAGGTCACTTCTGGCAACCATAACGAGTGACAAAGGCTGTCTTGGGGATGTCCCCATTTCTAATCTTGATTTGGTGGTATCCTAACCTCAAATCCATCTTGGAAAAGACTGAGGATCCAGCGAGCTGATCATACAGATCGTTGATCCTGGGGAGCGGATACTTGTTCTTTATCATGACCAAATTAACAGGATGATAATCTACAACCATCTGATCCGTACCATCCTTCTTCTTGACAAAGAGGACGGGGCAAGCCCAGGGAGAAGAACTAGGACGGATGAAACCCTTTTGCAAGGACTCATCAAATTGTTTCTTAAGCTCGGCTAGTTCTAAGGGTGTCATTTAATAAGGTCTCCTAGAGATTGGAGCGGTTCCTGGGATAAGATCTATGACAAACTCTACATCTCTGTCAGGTGGAACACCTGGCAGTTCCTTTGGAAAGACATCCGGAAAGTCACGGACTACCGGGATATCTTCAAGGTTTGGAAGAGGGCTGGCATTAAGAGAATAGAGCTGACGCTTTGTAACTCTGGTGGAGACAGTGACTATCTTGCCAGATGGGTGTGTAAGATGAACAGATCTGGTGTAACAATCAATCTTGGCATGATGAGCTGTCATCCAGTCCATACCCAAGATGATGTTAATATCTAAGGACTTGAGGGCTACAAGTGATGCAAGAAATACAAGTCTATCAACAAGGATTTCATTACCATAGCTGATTCTGGTGGTTTGCCATCTAGACCCTGGGGTTTGGATTTCAGGCAGGGTTGGCATATCACAAAATGACATGTCGTGCAAACGAGCATAGCCTTTAGAAATGGAGTGAGATGCTCCAGTATCAAATAGAACCGACGTTGGGTGACAGTTGACAAGGATTGTACCAAGAACGACATCTGGATCATCATGAGCGTCTTTAGCTAACACGTGATGCACACGTCCATGTTTAGTGCGAGCTAGCTTGGCACTGATCGTCTTGCTTGATGGCTTAAGATAGCTGTCGGTGTCAAAACCAGCGGATCTCGGGTAGGGGGTCCCGAACAGTGCGTCTAGGCGGATGGTAACAGGAGACAAGGGACACAATGTTTTTACCCAGGTTCGGGCCCTCTCGATGGAGGTAAAACCCTACTCCTGCTTGATTAGTATTGATGATATGGGTAGTACAAGAGTTGATCTACCCCGAGATCAGAGAGGCTAAACCATAGAAGCTAGCCTATGGTATGATTGTTGTTCGTCCTACGGACTAAAACTCCCCGGTTTATATAGACACCGGAGAGGGCTAGGGTTACACAGAGTCGGTTACAATGGGAGGAGATCTACATATCGTATCGCCAAGCTTGCCTTCCACGCCAAGGAAAGTCCCATCCGGACACAGGACGAAGTCTTCAATCTTGTATCTTCATAGTCCGGAAGTCCGGCCAAAGGTCATAGTCCGGCCATCCGGGCACCCCCTAATCCAGGACTCCCTCAGTAGCCCCTCAACCAGGCTTCAATGACGACGAGTCCGGCGCGCAAATTGTCTTCAGCATTGCAAGGCGGGTTCCTCCTCCGAATACTTCATAGAAGATGTTTGAAAACAAGGATAGTGTCCGGCTCTGCAAAATAAGTTCCACATACCACCGTAGAGAGAATAATATTTACACAAATCTAATCTACTGACGTATTTCGTAGTGTGACGTCATGCCACGGCCAAGCCTTTATTCGAATCGTTTTACTGTTCCACCTCAGCGTGTTTAGCGAGGCGGTTTCCTTGGCACATCTTGTCAAAGCAGAGATCGTGTCCCCTTATTCCGGGATTCTTATCAATACGGGCGTGGGTAACCCAACCGCGCCATTAACCGCGGCGCTTGGGAGATAAGCGAGTTTTATTAGGCTGGTGGGGGCTCATAGTTTCAGCCGCCCATATAAGGGGATAAGGATCCACCGTTTCCATCTACGCCTTCTTCCTCCTTTGCTTATCCATTCCTGCACACTCGAGCTCCAGCGCCCAAGTCCGCACTTCCCACCTCAACCTTCTCCAATCATGTCCGGAGCGGGAGGTAGATGGATGGCCTCCACCGTCATGGAGGGGCACATTAAAGAGTTGAGGAAGGCCGGATGCTTGTCTAACGACATCGCGCACCGTCTTCCAGACGAGGGGCCACTCATCCCCACCCCTAGGCCCCATGAGAGGGTCGTGTTTCTCCCCCATTTCCTCCGCGGACTGGGCTTTCCTCCTCACTCGTTCGTCCGAGGGCTCATGTTCTACTATGGCCTAGACTTCCACGATCTGGCCCCGAACTTCATCCTCAACATCTCGGCATTCATCGTCGTGTGTGAGGTCTTTCTCCGCATCCAGCCCCACTTCAGCTTATGGCTGAAGACCTTCAATGTCAAGCCGAAGGTTGTGGGCGGCTGACAAGAGGAGTGCGGAGGCGCCATGGTGGGCAAGATATCCAACGTTACATGGCTCGAGGGCGCCTTCATGGAAACCATCAAAGGGTGGCAATCGAGGTGGTTCTACATCACCGAGCCGCATGACCCTGAATGGGCAGCGGCCCTTGAATTCCGATCTGGCATCCCCACACGGCTCACCTCATGGAAAGAGACGGGCCTGTCATGTGGTAATTTAGCAGAGGTGACCGTACTTCAAACCTGCATCAAAGATCTGATCAACAGGAAGGTTAAACTCGTCACCATAGTCCAGGTCATGCTCTTCCGACGGATCCTCCCGTGTCAACGAG
The DNA here is from genome assembly GCF_018294505.1 of Triticum aestivum. Classification (NCBI taxonomy): domain Eukaryota; kingdom Viridiplantae; phylum Streptophyta; class Magnoliopsida; order Poales; family Poaceae; genus Triticum; species Triticum aestivum. The sequence goes on along the minus strand of NC_057813.1, from coordinate 305,823,457 downwards.
GGGCTTTTAATCTGTGGGAATTCGACCCGGCCCAGCACCAAACTTTGTCCAGGCTCTTCGACACAACGCAGGAAGATGCCTGGAAGGTGCTTTTCAAGAGCTCCGAGGTTCACCCTCCCATTACCGAGGATCGCGGATTCTGTGCGAAGTGTTAAGCCAACGCGGTAAGCTCAATTTTCCCATTACGGGGTATTTGTTTTCCATAGTTTGACTCTATGCAGGATCTAAACTCCCATCCCTTTAACAGGACTGGCAGAAGAAGGCCGGACAGATCAACTGTCCGGCTCCTTTGCCCGAAGACCCAGCGGACGCCCGTTTGACAAAGCTGCTGGTTCCGGCACCTCACGTGGTGCCGGAGAAGAAGGCCAAGAAGAAGGCCACGGGGACTCAAAGAGTTCCCGACGCCTGGTGGTGTCGGATTCATCGCTCGACGACCCCGAAGCGCCCTCCGCCTCCGAAGACAAGGAGGAGGAAGAAGAAGCCTCTCCCCCTTCAGCGGGGGGAGGAAAGAAAAGGAAGGTCGCCCCAACTGGGGAGGCTGGAGGGTCCAAGAAGGGGAGGACCCTTCTACCGGACTACGCCTCCGACGCCGAAGACGACAGAGAGGAATGGTCATCCAAGGTCAAGCCCCTGGCAAAATCGTAAGTATCCGGATACCAGAATACCTTATGGTGTTCCCCTATTGTACAGTACCATCTGATGCCGAATTCAATTATGCATCCCACCCAAGGCTCAGCTCGGCGATTCGTCGAGCGGCTCCCTGGATTCATCGGACGTGAATAGCGCTTCACTCCCGACGGCCTCCTCCCCTCGCCCTACGGACGATGCCGAGGTGGAGTCCCAAAAGGGACTAAACCAGGAGGAGGTGGTCCTGGAGGCGCCGCAAGGCGACCTCCCGGACTCCAGGCCCAAAGGGGATGAAGCCCCAAAGGGTTCTAAGTCCGGCCCTGGGCCGGACACCGCTCCGGAACCTTCAGTGGTTCCGGAGTCCAGCAGGCGGCCCCTTCGCAAGAAGGGCAAGCCTACGACGCCGGCGGCCTTCGTCCAACCGGAGGCGCCGGACAGTTTGCTACAGGTGCTTAACGGCGCCTCCATCGACGAGGAGCACCGCACTGTTATGAGTGCGGTGATTCAGAAGGTTCAGTCTGCCAAGAGCGGGCTAACAGAAGCCTGTACCAGCCAACTAACAGGCTTTGAGGTATGTATTTAAAACATATAAAAATGTTACCGCATAGACAGTAGCCCCTGATGCTCAGTGTGGTGTTCGGAAAGAAAAGTCGGACTAAGGATCTAAAAAAGATATACGCAGGAGTCTAACATAACTATGTCAATATGGGAATGCAGGCTGCGCTGCTGACCTCTGCCGCACTGACTGCGGAGGTCGATGCATTGAAGCAGAGCCTCAAGCGGTCCGAGAACGAGCTCGGCCATGCCAAGAAGTAGCTCGAGGACCAGGAAGGTATGTAATACCTTATGTAAGTATATAAAAAATACCTCGTTGCAAATAATGACAGGACCAACGTGAATGTTGCAGGGGCCACATCCGAGGTGGCGACCCTGAAGGAAGCTCTATCCAAGGCCAAAGACAATGCGACCGTGGAGCGCACTGAGCGAGAGAAGCAAGAGGCATGGGTGGCGAAGGTGCGGCAAGAGCTTGATGCTCACGTGAAGAAACATGAGAGTTTAGAGCTTGACTCGAAGACTCGAGAATCCAAGCTTGCCTCGGCACTTGAAAGCGCCAAATCTGCCAAGGCTGAAGCCCAAAAAGCCCTCCAGGAGATTGAGGCGATGAAAAACATTGTGGCGGGTAAGGCATTCTTTATGCAAAGCAAGCATGTGAAAGTAAATTACCTGTTACTTACCCGCAGTCGGAGCTCTCCAGGAGCATTCGCAGATCTGCCCCGCAGTGTATCCGACGCTGCCTCATTCTTCCGGGCCGAGGAAGGAAGCTCAACGGAGAAGGTGTTCTGGTCCCAGTATGCTGAGGCCGAATCCCCGGTGCCCTTGAGCGACCAGCTGAAGCAGCTAGTCGAGCTTCATAAGGCAGCCGAACAGGCCATGAAGGGCCTCATAGGCGGGCTGTGGCCTGGGGAGGTCATGCCTTTGAGCTACTTTGGGCTGGTGCGGCGGCTGGTGGATGCTTGTCCATGGCTTGAAGTCATCAAGCGCTCTGTGTGCATCGAGGGCGCCAGTAGGGCTTTTGCCCGTGCTAAAGTGCACTGGGGCAAGCTGGATGCTGAGAAGCTGGTGAAGGATGGGCCACCGGAGGGGAAGGAGCATCGCAGGCCCGAGATGTATTATGAGGGCATCCTGAAGGGTGCCCGTCTTGTAGAAAATGAATGTACCGGAGATGTAATTTTTGAGTAAACTCGCTCGTGATTATCCTGTGCGCTGAAAACTTGTTCATATGCGCTAAGCAACGCTTTTTGAATTTAAATTATTACCTTTTGTGCAGCCGTTTATGAAATCTGAGAGATGCAAGTCGTCGGCTTCTACCCCCATGCCACGAGTGCTGGGGTGTTCGGGATAAACCTGAGCGCTCTTGTTCCCATTGTTGGTTCCATCTAGGGACGCGCTCAGCACAATGAACAAGGTCATCGGACTTATAATGCTTTATCACTCTCACTTAGCCATAGAATTCTATAATTTTAAATTTCGGCGAAGCCCCTAGTATTCAAAAGACCGAGTTCGGGGCGCTATCCACGCCTAGGCCGGATAAATCCAGCTCCTCGCTCTAAGCGGCATGAGTCTTTAGGGACTCGAAAAACCTCTCGGATAGCGACCGGTCTCTCGCCCTATCATGACGGTCAGTTTTAGCTTTCTCTACTGAGGTGTTAACCCAGCTCAACTGGGGCACAATCGCAGTAGTTCTCCCAGCGCTGCCTTAGCTGACATTGCGAAACGTAAGGTACCAAAACATGGGAGCCGGGCAAACCCAACTATTGACCCAAGACATGATTCGGAGCCGATGCATATAGTGCTATAAGTTCGGGGTGCCGCACGCATGAGAGTGTTCGGTCTTCTCACACCGTATTATGGGGTACTTAAGCCCCTGGTGTATTGGCCGTACCAAAGTGTACGGTTGCATAATGTCATGACTGAACATATTTATATAAAAATAAATGAATACAATAACAGACAAAAGCTATGTATTGTTTATTAAAAAGGGGCTGATATGAGAACAGGACGATACAAATAGTGCAATATGCAAGAGATGGGATTATTCGACATTTCCCCCTCCAGGGGCAAGCTGCGAGACTTTAAGTAAGACAGGTATTTAGCTCGTTATAGAGACCACCTGGACATTTGACGTGGCTTGTTGTCTCCCTGGCTGTTGCATCGTGTGTTCGGCGAGTGTATTGCCGGACAGGCCTTCCAAATAGTGGAGTCCTGAAAGTATATAAAAAAGAAATGGCAAAATCGGGAGCCCCTAGTGCGGTTGAGCTACATTCTGGGCGTGTCGTGGTTGTGCCCCTCCCCTTATGCCCATGGTATTCCCAGAGCGTAGTTATGTACGCGTGGTATTGCTATCGCGATCTCGCGAGGGCTGGGGTTGGGGCCGCACTGCTATGCTTGCTCTGAACGTCCCAGCCGGTTTAGTAGTAGGTTACTTCGGGCGCGCTTGACATTGTCCGGACGTTTAACAGCCGGATTGGAGAATGGCCTTAAGAGGCTACTTTGTACTTCCGCCGCCAGGGCCGCCGTGTGCTCCTCTGTTCGGAGAGAGTGTTCAGTGTTTCCATTGACCGTAATGACTCCGCGAGGGCCTGACATCTTGAGCTTGAGATATGCGTAGTGCAGCACCGCATTAAATTTTGCGAATCCGGTTCGCTCGAGCAGGGCGTGATAGCCACTGCGGAACGGGACTATGTCGAAGATTAACTCTTCGATTCAGAAATTATCCGGGGATCCGAAGACCACTTCAAGTGTAACTGAGCCTGTACAGCTGGCTTCTACACCTGGTATGACACCTTTAAAGGTCGTCTTTGTGGGTTTGATCCTTGAGGGATCTATACCCATTTTTCGCACTGTATCCTGATAAAGCAGGTTCAGGCTGCTGCCGCCATCCACAAGGACTCTAGTGAGGTGAAATCCGTCAATGATTGGGTCTATGACCAATGCGGCAAATCCGCCGTGACGAATGCTAGTGGGGTGGTCCCTTCGATCAAAAGTGATCGGGCAGGAGGACCATGGGTTGAACTTTGGGGCGACTGGCTCCAACGCACAGACGTCCTTGAGAGCACGCTTCCGCTCCCTTTTGGGGATATGGGTTGCGTATATCATGTTCACCGTCCGCACTTGCGGGGGGAAGCCCTTCTGTCCTCTGTTGTTCGGCGGCCGGGGCTCCTCCTCGTCATCGCTATGCAGCCCCTTGTCTCTGTTTTCGGCACTTAACTTGCATGCCTGCTTGAACACCCAACAATCCCTGTTGGTGTGATTGGCTGGTTGTTCGGGGGTGCCGTGTATCTAGCACGAGCGATCGAGTATCCGGTCTAAACTGGATGGGCCCGGAGGATTTCTTTTAAATGGCTTCTTCCGCTGACCGGGTTTAGAGCCTCTGAATCCGGCATTAACTACCGTATCCTCAGTATTATCGCCGTTAATGCGGCGCTTGTGCTTGTTACGACATGACCTGCCATTGTTGTCCTTGGTATCTGAGTTACCAGGGCTCTTGGTTATGTTATTGCTACGAGCTAGCCAGCTGTCTTCTCCCTCACAAAAGCGGGTCATGAGTGTCGTGAGGGCTGCCATAGATTTTGGCTTTTCCTGTCCTAGGGGCCGGGCAAGCCATTCGTCTCGGATGTTGTGCCTGAAGGCTTCTAGAGCCTCTACGTCCGGACAGTTGACTATTTGATTTTTCTTGGTTAGGAACCGTATCCAGAATTGTCTGGCCGATTCCTCTGGCTGCTGAATTATGTGGCTTAGGTCATCGGCGTCTGGTGGTCGCGCATAAGTGCCCTGGAAGTTGTCAAGGAATGCGGATTCCAGGTCCTCCCAGCAACTAATTGACTCTGCTGGCAGGTTGTTAAGCCAATGCCGAGCTGATCCTTTAAGCTTGAGTGGGAGGTATTTGATGGCGTGTAGATCATCACCACGGGCCATGTGGATATGAAGGAGATAATCCTCGATCCATACCACAGGATCTGTTGTGCCATCGTATGATTCAATGATTACGGGTTTAAAACCCTCGGGGATTCGATGATCCATTACTTCATCTGTGAAGCATAGTGGGTGTGCGGCGCCTCTGTACTGGGCTATATCGCGACGTAGCTCGGATGAGCTTTGTCTGTTGTGTTTGGCCTGGCCGTATTTGTCATACCCGGTGTGACGGTTATCGTCACGTGACGTGGGGCGCCCACGCGACCCGTAGATTGATCTTGTTTGCCTTGCCTTATCCTCCAATATGTCTCGCAGGTCTGATGCGTTTCCCCGTGCTCTGCTATTTTTTGAGCGGCGCCGAGGTGCGGCTTGAGTTGAGGGCCGAAAGGCCTCTCTGTCGCGGCCACGGGGTGGCCGATCGGCCGCATCATACGCTGGTGATGTATGTTTAGTTGCTTCCTCCTCTAGTTGGGGTAGCAGCCTGCGCTTTGGGTAGATCTTGGAGGGGCGTTCGAGTTTATACTCTTCGGCCACCAGTACTTCAGTCCATCTGTCGGCTAGCAAATCTTGGCCAGCTCTAAGCTGCTGCTGTTTTTTCTTGAGGCTGCTTGCCGTGGCCATAAGCCTGCGTCCGAAACGCTCTTGTTCGACGGGATATAATTGTCGTCCTCGACCTCCCTGTCGTCCTTGTCGTCATCGTCTTGTTCGAAACGCTCTTGCCGTGGCCAAATTCGTCGTCGTCGATGCTTGCCTCGTCTTCGGAGGGAGGCATATAATTGTCGTCCTCGACCTCCCTGTCTGCCGCTCTCTCATGAGGGCTGGCTTCTCCGTCCTCCTGCGCTGAATCCTGCTGGAGGGGGTTGTTATCTCCAACGCCGGACTCGCCGTTTTATCTTTGGAGGGATTTAGAGCGGCGCCGCTGACGCCGGCGCTTAGGTTGTTTCTTGGAGGGGTCATCCTCCATTTTTTCATCGCCATTCCCTGCTTTTGGGGTGTCCACCATGTATATGTCATATGACGAGGTGGCTTTCCAGTGCCCTATAGGTGCTGGTTCTTGGTCGTCTCCTTCATAGGCGTCCATACCGTCGATGTCTTGGGAGTCGAGGTCGAGCATGTCGTTTAAATCGTCGACAGTGGTTACGAAGTGGGTGGTGGGTGGGTTTCAAATTTCATCGTCGTTCGCATCCCAACCTTGCTGACCATAGTCCGGCCAGGGCTCTCCTGACAAAGAGAGAGACTTTAGTGAATTTAGGATGTCGCCAAAGGGCGAGTGCTGAAAGACGCCCGCGGCGGTGAACTCGATGATTGGAGCCCAATTGGGTTCGATCGGAAGAGGTGCGGAAGATTCGGAGTCCGGAAAGGAGTCCGGCACCTTGGAGTCACAGGTCTCACAAAGGACTGGGCTGGTATTCGGCTTGATCGCCATAGAGATTGCAGCTTCCGGGGCGGCGTCCAACCGTCCGTCCCTTATTGGCGCGGTCGGCTCCGAGCTAAGGGTCGGAGCGGACACCTGAGCGGCGCTCTGAGCGCTGTCAGGCGGCCGAGCTAGATCATGCCCATCGTGACAGTGCGGCGCGCTCGGGCATGGCTCGAATCCGTCGAAGATCAAGTCCCCGCGGATGTCAGCCGTGTAGTTTAAACTCCCAAATCTGACCTGATGGCCAGGGGCATAGCTTTCGATCTACTCCAGATGGCCAAGCGAATTGGCCCGCAGTGCGAAGCCGCCGAACACGAAGATCTGTCCGGGGAGAAAAGTCTCACCCTGGATTGCGTCGTGGTTGATGATCGAAGAAGCCATCGGGCCTAAAGGTGACGACACAGAGGAACTCTCAATGAAAGCACCAATGTCGGTGTAAAAACCGGCGGATCTCGGGTAGGGGGTCCCGAACTGTTCGTCTAGGCGGATGGTAACAGGTGACAGGGGACACGATGTTTTTACCCAGGTTCGGGCCCTCTCGATGGAGGTAAAACCCTACTCCTGCTTGATTAATATTGATGATATGGGTAGTACAATAGTTGATCTACCACGAGATCAGAGAGGCTAAACCCTAGAAGCTAGCCTATGGTATGATTGGTGTTCGTCCTATGGACTAAAACTCTCCGGTTTATATAGACACCGGAGAGGGCTAGGGTTACAGAGAGTCGGTTACAATGGGAGGAGATCTACATATCGTATCGCTAAGCTTGCCTTCGACGCCAAGGAAAGTCCCATCCGGACATGGGAAGAAGTCTTCAATCTTGCATCTTCATAGTCCGGGAGTCCGGCCAAAGGTCATAATCCGGCCATCCGGACACCCCCTAATCACGGACTCCCTCAACGGCCAACAGACTTCTCAGGCTGGGGTGGAACATAACTAATCTGAGAGCAGTCACGTGCATAGTGTCCTGGCTTCCCGCATGTGAAGCAAGTCCTTGAGGTTGGACATGGACCCGCACTAACAAGCGGTCTACCAATAGGCCTGGGTGGAGCATACGATTGAGCTAGGGGAGGCACCACATAGGATGGTCTCAGTGCATATCCAGAAGGAAGAGCGGAGTTTGGAACCCAAATCTGGCGCTTCTGAGAACCAGAACCGGAGGAAGATCCCCAATCATGGGTGTGCTTACGAGACTCTTCGTAAGTGAGCTGAGTTGTCTCTGCATTAATAGCCTTGTTCACAAGAGCTTGGAATGTATCACAATGATGCAGGTGGAGATCACGACGGAACTTGGGGTTGAGACCCTTCCGGAACCTAGCCCGCTTCTTGGCGTCCGTAGACACCTCTTCTGCGGCATAGCGTGCAAGGTTCTCAAACTCGCTACTGTAAGCATCAACAGCCATGTTACTCTGGGTGAAACTACAGAACTCTTCTCTCTTGCGATCTATGAGGGCCTGGGGAATGTGATGCTCACGAAAAGCCTCAGTGAAATCTCTCCAGTTAGGAATCTGGCCAGCTGGAAGCATAGCCTCATAGTTCTGCCACCAAAGACTAGCAGGACCTTCCAGGTGGTATGTGGCATAGGTGACCTTGTCATCTTTAGCGATGTTCGCGAAATGCAGCCTATGAGTGATGTTATGGAGCCAGTCATCTGCATCGAGTGGCTTGACGAAATGATGAAAGGTAGGTGGGTGCAAGCGAATGAAGTCATGAATGGTTGCAGACCCTTTGAGCTAATGTGCGGTGTTCTCCTCGATACGTGCCAACAAGCGCTTAGACTCACGCTTGTTCCTCTCCATCTCTAAAATGAACTCTGCCAACAAAGGCTGGTCGGGAGGATCCTCATCCCTACCATCTCCGTGGTTCTGGCTACGAGCAACAGAACTTCGCTTAACTGTTGACATCCTGAGAAACGAAACCAAGGAGAGAATCAGCGTCAACTATAGGCTGTAGAATGTATGACAAGGAAATTAGTATCTCTCGAACTGCTAGGGCAATTCCGGTAGCATAACAGCAGTAAGATGCCCAGAATGAGACATCCTGCCAAAATGGAGTAGTACAACAACTCAACTTCACCAGTCAAGGTTTTGAGATCATACTAAACAGGCTACACTGGAAGTGCTCAAAAACTGGGATATGACTCTAATCAACCAATCCTATGGAACTACAGAGTAGTAACACGTTATCCTGATAGACGGAAGAGAAAGCCTAGTTCCTTAACCCCGTAGGAAAGGTAGGATGACTCAGATCAGAAAGCCATGAGGTATAAGGAGTAAAAAGAGCCTTACGTTCCTTCCCACAATCAATTCTCTTACATAACTAGAGAATTTCTAGACTCAACTTCGACCAGTTTGGCTTGGTAATCCTACAGGCAATCAGGCTCTGATACCAAAACTGTCAGGACTCCGATTCTATGCCACACCGATCTAGCATGTAACACCTCATATCACTTTGCGGCCTCATGCACAGTATTCCCACAGGTGTCGCCTTACCATGTCCGGGACCGTTTGCGCCTTTTGGCACACGTATATGATGGTGTCGCTAGCATCCATATGACAAAGAACCCGGGCTGACATGGCTAGTCGTGAACCCAAAGTGGCACTAACTTACAGGGACAAGCATACATGACCTAGCAATGAATGTGTCGGTCATCAGCAAGTGAATCCGGGCTGTAGCAGCAGGCCTAGCAGGACTCCGGAGAATCCGGGCTGTAGCAGGCTAACAGGACTCCGGTAGACATCACGTGACATTTCCCCGAAGGGACATACACATGAATGAAGAAGGACACATGCCGGCCAGCCTAAGTGTTCCAGAGGAGTGGCAAGCTACCAGGGCTCAGTGGAAGCACTAGGAGACATTTCCCGGTAAGAGAGGCTACTAAGGATAAACAACTAGATAGTCAGATCCCACACATAGCAATACACATTACACGTATGCATAACATGCAAGTATGTGTTGTAAAACATGGCATCACAACATAACTCAACAACTCGTATAGATAAAGGCTCAGAAGAGCCATTATAGCATTTATTACAAGCAGGGGTCACATGACCCATCATACAGAGCATACAAGCAACAAGCGGAAGCATTACATGTCTGAGTACAGACATCTACAAATGAAAAAGGCTGAAGAGCCTGACTATCTACAACATCCGATCAAGACCATAGCTGAGGTACAAGCTACTTGTCGAAGTCCACATAACTAGTAAGACTGAAGTCTCCGCTGCAAAAACGTAAATAAAGCAACATGAGTACAAAGGTACTCAACAAGACTTACATCAGATCCTATCATACATGCACTTGTATCAAGAAGGTAATGTTGGGTTTAGTTGCAGCAAGCCAGCTTTGACTCAGTGGCTATCCTGTTCTACGACTACGAGAATCTTCTTTGAGGTGAGTTGGCGCACACGAGTCCGCTAACCACCACACAATACACTAATATGGATTCATCCCCGTCTCCCTACGAGAAGGCCATCCATAGCACTCACACTTGTCTTGAGCATTTTAGAGTATCCACTTCAAGTTGTCTATGTACCACATAAGCATCCAAGATGTCCATAACCGCGGACCCGGCTATTCGAATAGATCATGTTAACCCTGCAGGGGTGTACTTCTTCACACACGCTCTCGCCACTTACCGCTATGTACACGTCATGTATCTCGGCAACCTTCAAGCGGAAGCCTGGCGAGGGTGTCGGCCATGACCTGACTAACCAAACAAGACTCTAGTCCAGGTTTATCGCCTATTCGGGTTCTATCTGCAAGGGAGTCTGACCGAGGTTTCCATCATGGCCCCAAATGATGTGTGCAGGGTTCCTAAGCCCACCATCCGGGTCCCACTCGGTACACCAGGCCATGTGTGCCTAGTCTGTCCCAAGCCCACCCTGTCGGGTGCCACTTGGTAGAAAAATAACACTACCTGCAAACACCAAAAACTAGTTGTGACTCCTGGACAGAGATCAAGTGGGTTAATAAGCCGAGAGGGGCACTTAAGCATTCCAATGTGTGGTAGTAGCTAGTCATTGGACAACATACACAGAAGTCAGTGCTTAAGGATGGTTCCAGTGAGACAACCCACCATGTACTCCTACATGGCCTCTCACCGCTACCTTTACCAAATCGTGTTCACACACTTAACTCTCAGCACTAGAACATATCGTAACACTCCAGTTCATTCCCAATGAATCAGACCTGACACAACTCTAAGCAATAGCTGGCATGGCATGGTAGGAACACAACATGGATTCAATCAACTCCTACACATGCTAGTGGGTTTCAACTATTTACTATGGCAATGACAGGTCATGCAGAGGAATGGGTCCAACTACCGCAGCACAAAGTAGCAATTGAATCGTTGTTGTCCTAATGCAATAACATAGAGCAGGGGTGAGAGAGTAGGATTTTATCGGAATGAACAAGGGGGTTTGCTTGCCTCGTGATCAACAGAGGGGGCACTGCTCCTTGGACAGGTACTCTAGAACGGTCTCCGAAGCAGGACCTATCAAGAAGGAACGGTGTCGGCAATCAATACACGAGCATATGCAACAATATGATGCATGAACATGGCATGTAGATGTGATGTTGTTTGAGCTAATGCAACTAGAATTCATTAGGTTGAAGTCCATTTGAACCAAAGGTTCAAATGCAACTCCAGAATAAGCTCTTATAAATGTCATTTACATGTTTTCACTTATACAGTAGGTATAAGTTGGTTTGTCATGCATGAAACTAGTACAGATGGATAGATTGAATTTTTTCTGAAAATTTTTCATATATAAATTATTTCAATCTGAGCTAGGTTGAATTTCTATGATTTTTTGAAGTTTATAGCATTTTCTGGAATTTCCTGATTTAAATTAAAACCAGAAAAGAATAAATGCGTCAGCATTGCGTCATGCCTGCGTTAGCAGGTCAACGACGCTGACCAGGTCAAACCTGACATGTGGGGGCCACACATCAGTGTCACAGTTAATTAACAAAGGTTAATTAGCACTAATACTAACCTAACTACAGATTAGTTAGAGACGGGCCCCACCTGTCATTGACCCATATGGGTCAAATCTGGTCAACTGGGGGGAGGTCAAACCGGTCAACCCGCCGGCGAGGCAGAACGCGGCGGAGGGATCGGGATCGTCGCTCCAGCGAACATTTAGGCGGCGGAAGCCACCTACGCGAAGCCCAAGCTCGCGCGCATCCAGTGGAATACGCCGGAGGCCATGGGATGGTCAGAGCTCACCGGAGTAGAGCTTGCAGCAACGGCCGGAGTTCGGTGGCGTCCGGTTTTGACACTACGGGGCACGCCAGGGGCTGCGAGCGGGTGCGTTCGGCTCCTAGGGACGCAACGAATTTGGTGACGCGCTCGGGAGCGAGCTGCAGTGGCTCTAGCCACGGCAGTGACATGATCAGCGGCGAGGAGCTACGGCCATGGCGGGGAACGGAGCTGGAGCGTGCAAAAACGAGGGGGAGAAGAGGGGTTCGGTAGAGGAGCTCACGGCAAAGTCGAAGACGTCGTCGGAGAGCTCGGGAGAGGCTGGAGTCGGCGGGGCGGTGATGGGGATGCACGGCGGCCGGAGGCGAAGATGCCGACAGCGACGGCTCCGCGGGGCGCTCCGACTTGCGTGACTCAATGGAGAGGACAAGGACGATGGCACGGAGCTATTGGACTTGTCGGAGAGGCGAGGACGTGGCGGTGGGCGCGGTAACAGCGAGCGTCGGCGACGGGCGCGTTTGGTCCAGTGAGAGAGAGAGAGAGCAGAGGAGGCAAGGAAGGGGGATGAGAGTGAGAGGGGTCCGGGGCGGCGCGTGGCGTCGCGCGGAACATCCAGGCGGCAAGGGGGAGCCAGGCAAGCAGGCATCTCGCGTGGCGCGCGGAGCGCGCGCTTGCGCCGGGCACACACCTCGCCTACTGGAGCGAGGTGGGGGACGGTGCGGTGGCCAGTTGGGGTGGGTCAGAGCGGAAGCAGGCCAGGTAAGTCGGCCCAGGTAAAGTCCAGGTAAGGGGCTTTCCCCTTTTTGTTTTCTTTTCTATTTTTCTGACATTTGTTTGATTTAATAAAAATACTAAACCATTTTTTTTCTTATGCCAATTTTTGTAGGGGCTAGTGGTATTATTCCAGATCTCTTCAACAACTGGCATAATTTTTGGACAATATTTTTTATATATAAAAATATATATCCAAAGCAAATAATTACTGCATTAATTCCAAATGCCCAAAATAAATACTTATGAGCTCCTAAAAATATTGGTTTGATTTTTACCTCTGACCAATATTTTCAGAGAGCAACATGAACATTTTCTTGGTCCTTTTTGGAGCAATTTTTATCTGGGTCATTTCCAAAAATGATTCTGAGGGTGTCACAAATCCTCATTTCAAAATTAAATGGAATTTAAACATGATGCACAAATGACTAGCTAGCCTTGAGCATACCAGAACTAGGGATGTGATAGGCCGTGAGAAGGAGGATTGCAATGATGAGAGTGATGGAGGAGATGAAGAGGAAACCAGCGAGCAGGAATTCCAGAAAGCCACTAACGCCCTATGCATTGACGGAGGTGCATCTCTGCACTCCTCTCACTGCCAACTTTAATAGTGGGCGCATCAAATCAATGTTGTAGAACCAGCGGCAGATTCTCGGAGGTTGCTCAAGTGGTCATGCACGCCCATCATCTTCGAAGAAGAGGACCACCCTGACCGCACCACTACGGTAGGGTGCTTGTCGTTGTTGGTCTCACCAACAATCCGCAACCTCAAAGTCACAAAGATGTTGGTTGATGGTGGGGCCGGGTTGAATATGATTTCTGCAAAGGTCATCAGCAAACTCCAGATAGCAAAATAAGAGCTTGAGGTTACTGGCACATTTCAAGGAGTCAACCCCGGCAGGAGTCGTCCTAAGGGGAAGATTATGTTGCCAGTGACATTCGGGGGAGAGATGAATTACCGGGCTGATAAGGTTGTGTTTGAAGTGATTGACCCCCCTGTCGTACAGTGGGATCCCTGGTCACCTAGCCCTGGCCAAATTCATGGTTGCATCCCACTATGCCTACAACACCTTGAAGATGTCGGGGGCGGTTGGCATCATTTCCATTCCATCAGACAAAAAGGATGCAATCATTTGTGTGGACAAGATGTACCGAGACACAGTTGCAGCAGAGGCCACAGAAGCCACTGTTCCCGCCAAGGAAAGCAAGAAAAGAAGAAAGCTAACAAGGGCTCCAGTGAGGAATCTAGGAAGCGTGCCTCTTTAGAGTGTGCTGCGCCTGTTGATGACTTGCCGGAGAGTTCCAATAGCAAGAGATCCAAAGCTACTGCGCCGGCTGTGAAGAAGGTCCTGGCAAGGCTGGCTGGCGCTGATGGTACCTTTACTATCAGTTCCACACTTAACGACAAGTAGGAAAGCGCGCTCGTTGCCTTCCTGCGTCCGAATGTCGATGTGTTTGCATGGCAACCATCTGACACGCCCGGTGTTCCCAGGGAGGTAATCGAGCACCAGCATGTTATTTGCCCACATGCCCGACCTGTCAAGCAGAAGGTCTGAAAGCAAGCTTTGGAGCGACAGCAGTTCATCACCGAGGAAATTAAGAAACTTGAGGCAGCTGGTTTGGTCAGAGGTGTACTTCATCCAGCGTGGTTAGCAAATCCAGTGGTGGTGCGCAATGCTAATGGGAAATGGAGGTTGTGCATAGATTTCACTGATCTGAACAAGGCATGCCCAATGGACCCATTTCCCTTGTCGCGCATCGAGCAGATTGTGGATTCCCCCTCCGGGTGTGACCTACTTTCTTTTTTGGATGCCTACTCCGGGTACCATCAGATCTTTATGTTCAAGGAAGATGAATAGAAGACAACATTCATCACTCCATCTGGCACTTACTGCTTCGTATGTATGCCCTTCGGATTGAAGAGCGCATGATCCACCTTTGCAAGGGCAGTCCAGATAGGTTTTGAGTCACAATTGCACAGAAACATTGAAGCTTACATGGATGATATTGTGGTCAAGACCAAGGACAAATCAACCCTTATTCAGGATTTGGAAGAGACCTTTGCCAATCTGCAAGATCAACTTGAAGTTGAACCCGGAGAAGTGTGTGTTTGGCGTTCCCTCTGGCAAGCTACTTGGCTTTTTGTGTCCCATCATGGGATAGAGGCCAACCCCGATAAGATCAAGGCTATCGAGCAGATTCAAGAACCCAAGACAGTCAAGGATGTGAGACGTTTGACTGGATGCGTTGCCGCGCTCATTAAGTTCATTTCCAAGTCTGTCAAGTGTGCCTTGTCGTTCTTCAAAATCTTGAAGAAAGCAGAACCCATGGAGTGGACTCTAGAGGGAGACGTTGCACTACAAGATTTGAAGGCCTACTTGTCCTCTGTGCTCACTTTGGTTGCTCCCAAACCACAAGAGTCGTTGATGCTATACTTGGCGGCAACTAATCAAGTGGTTAGCGCAGCACTAGTGGCGCAGCAGGAAGTGGAAGAAGCAGCAGCCACGGCCAGTGTCCCCTCCGAGGAGAGAAGTGAGCACACCCCGGCAAGTTCAGATGCAGATCAAGACAGAGAAGAGCAAGGCAGTGGAGACAGCCCCAGGGTTGCGGCAAGGAAGAAAGTGGTGCAGCGCCCAGTGTATTCGTCAGCTGCCTGTTACAGGGGGCTAGATCGGGGTACTCTGGCATGCAAAAGTTGATTTTTGGCCTCATCATAGCCGCAAGGAAACTGCGCCACTATTTCCAAGCCCATGAGATCACGGTTGTCACCCGCTTCCCTCTACAACGGATACTCAGAAACCCTGAAGCCACCGGCAGGATAGTAGAATGGGCCTTGGAGTTATCCAGCTTTGGTTTGAAGTTTGAGAGCACATCAACTATCCAGAGCAGAGCATCGGCGGAGTTTATTGCAGAGTGGACGCCAACCCCTTATGAAGAAGTGCTGGAGATAGTTATTCCCGACAAGGAAGTGCCCCAAGAATGGTTTATGTATTTCGATGGTGCCTTCTCCCTACAAGGTGTAGGGGTTGGCATGCTTCTCGTTGCTCCCACTGGGGAGCACCTTAAGTACGTTGTCCAGATGCATTTTCCCCGGGAGAAGGCTACCAACAATACTGCAGAGTATGAAGGGCTTCTTGTCGGGCTCAGGATTGTCATAGAACTGGGGATCAAGAAGCTAACATTTGTGGAGACTCATAGCTTGTGGTGAGACAAGTGAACAAGGATTACCAATGTCCATTGATGGAGGCATACGTTGAGGAAGTGATAAAGTTGGAGGAGCGCTTTGATAGATTGCAAACAAAGCACATACCCCGTGCAGAAAACATCATTGCTGACCATCTGTCAAAGTGCACTGCGCAAAAACTCCCTGTGGAACTAGGGACTTTTGTTCTCCATCTGACTCAGCCCTCCATATCCTAGGCAGCAATGGCCAAAAAGAGGAGGAAACTGGACTCCGGCAGGCCTCTCCCAGTAGAACCTCTCGAGGATCCCGGCAGAGAGCTTGGCGGGAACAACTCCCCTTCGGTTGCTGAGCTGCCTCCTTCGGCCAGACCACCGGTCCCCACGGTCGAAGAGTGCACTCCCATGAAGGAGGAGGTGATGCTAGTCCTTGTTGCCGATCCCTAGGCTCCAACTTGGGCACGACACATAGTCCATTTCCTCCAAACTGAAGAACTTCCCGAAGAGCAAGAAGAAGCTGAAAGAGTAGCCCGGAGGTCCAGTATGTATCAGTTCATGGATGACACGCTGTACAGAAGAAGGCCAAATGGTGTGAAATTGAAGTGCATTTGCCAGGAAGAAGGAAAGGAACTGCTGGCAGAAATACCTAAGGGTATGTGCGACTCACACATCGGATC
The DNA here is from genome assembly GCF_018294505.1 of Triticum aestivum. Taxonomy (NCBI): domain Eukaryota; kingdom Viridiplantae; phylum Streptophyta; class Magnoliopsida; order Poales; family Poaceae; genus Triticum; species Triticum aestivum. The sequence continues at coordinate 305,807,102 of NC_057813.1, read as the reverse complement.
AAGGGCTCTAGTTATAAAGGCCTTCCGACAAGGATTTTACTGACCCACAACCCTCCAAAATGCAGTTGAGTTGGTCACCAAATGTGAAGCCTGCCAATTCCATTCCAAGAATATCACCTGCCTGCCCAAGCTCTTCAGACAATCCCTTTGTCATGGCCGTTTTCGGTCTGGGGGCTCGACATCTTGGGCCATTTCCCCCGTGTGGCTCGACAAGTTTACAAAGTGGCCGGAAGTAGAGCCCATCAGAAAGGTGACTGCTCAGTCAGCTATCAAGTTCTTGAAACGATTGGTGTGCCGCTTCGGAGTCCCTGCTCGGATCATCACCGACAACGGTACCCAATTCATGAAACGCGCCTTCATGCAATACGTTCATGCCCTCAGAAGCAAGATATCATTTGCCTCTGTTTCTCACCCAAAGAGCAACGGGCAAGCAGAGAGGGCGAACTCTGAAGTGTTGCGGGGACTCAAGACGAGAACATTTGATAAGCTGCAGAAGTGTGGTAGACGATGGATCGACGAGCTGCTGGTGGTTCTTTGGTCCCTCAGAATGACACCAAATCAAGCTACCAGGCAGACTCCCTTCTCCCTGGTCTACAGGGCAGAAGCAGTTATCCCCACGGAACTCATTTACGGGTCACCTCGAGTGCTTGCCTACGATAAAGTAGCACAAGAACAACACCAGCATGACGACACTATGCTACCCGAGGAGAACTGTCTCCTGGCTGCTATGCATGTTGCACGCTATCAGCAAGCCATGTGCCACTATCACAACCACAGGGTTCATGCCCGGTGTTTTGAGGAAGGTGACCTTGTCCTTAGGCACGTTCAGTCCGCCAAGGATACAAACAAGTTGGCGCCAAAGTGGGAAGGCCCTTACCGGGTAGTACAAGTCACCAGACCTGGCGCAGTCCGTCTGGAGGTCGGAGATGACATTAAATTGCAAAACTCATGGAACATTGAACATCTCCGCAAGTTCTACATGTAAGGTGCGGCTGTCGGGCCCTGCTAGGCAGCAACCCTTTTGTACAGGCCTTGCCTCAATTGCATGTAACCCCTTGTACAAAGCCAGGCGCAGACCCTGAGCAACAGCGAAATAAATGAAGCACTGGGGCCCTAACAAATTGCATGCATGCATAAGCATATCATGAGTATTGCATGTTCATGTAGATAAGATGTCATGAGGCATCATTTTCATCTGCATCAAAATGCAAGCTCCTGTCATGGACTTGGTCCCGAAGAGGAGAAGACGAGCCTACGTTGCGATTCCCGGCAAGCCAAAATAGATAAGTTCTTTCTCTTATCCATATGTGTTCTGTGAGTAGGTACGTGTGCATAAGAAAGCCTTGTTGCCTTTGAGACTTAGGTGCTCCCATCCTTTAACTCGAACATTGCTTAGGTCAGGATAGTCATAGTGACCTTTGGCGAAAAAGGTTGTCAGGGGGCTGGTTCCTCTTTGATGGTTTGTGCCTGGCAGGCCTGGCTCCGCGGCAACAAACTGAGGGCACCAGCATGATAGCCTGCCAGGGAAACTTGTTTACTCGAATGTATAGAGGCATTTCACCTCTGCATGGACATATTACATGCACAAGTACCCGACAAGGTTTATATTTTTCATTAATATCTTGATCAACAAGTACAAGATCTTACAGAGAACAAACATGGATAAAAGAGATTACATAATTTGAACTAAAGTTTGGCAAGTGCCTACAGATTTTAGTTTGAAAAGAGGTAAAATGCATGTGGTGCCTTTACTCTGTCTTCTCCTTCTTCGAAACTATAGGGGGAGACAGAGAAGATAGAGCGAAGGCCCAGCTAGGATTCGGCGCCTCCCCAGGATGAGGATCGCGTTGTCCCTTGGCTAGAGGAAGAAACCGGAGGGCAGGTGCGGATGGTGACTGATACGTCCATTTTGCATCATGCTTTTATATCAATATTTATTGCATTATGGGTTGTTATTACACGTTATATCATAATACTTATGCCTTTTCTCTCTTATTGTATAAGATTTACATGAAGAGGGAGAATGCCGGCAGCTGGAATTCTAGACTGCAAAAGGAGCAAATATTAGAGACCTATTATGCACAACTCCAAAAGTCATGAAACTTCATGGAGATCAGTTTTGGAATATATAAAAAATATTGAGCGAAGAAAGCACCAAAGGGGCCACCAGTCAGCCATGAGGGTGGAGGGTGCTGCCCCTACCTCATGGGCCCCCTGGCAAGCCCCCGACACCCATATTCTTCTATATGGTGTCTTTTACCCTGGAAAATATCAAAGAGAAGCTTTTGGGACAAAGCGTCGCCATCTCGAGGCGGAACCTGGGCAGGACCAATCTAGGGCTCCGGCGGAGCTCTTCTGCCGGGGAAACATCCCTTCGGGAGGAGGAAATCATCACCATCGATCCTCTCATCAAGAGGGGGTCAATCTCCATCAACATCTTCACCAGCACCATCTCCTCTCAAACCCTAGTTCATATCTTGTATCTGATATTTGTCTCAAAACCTCCGATTGGTACATGTGGGTTGCTAGTAGTGTTGATTACTCCTTGTAGTTGATGCTAGTTGGTTTATTCGGTGGAAGATCATATGTTCAGATCCTTAATGCTATTCAATAGTCCTCTGATTATGAACACAAATATGCTTTGTGAGTAGTTACGTTTGTTCCTGAGGACATGGGAGAATTCTTGTTGTAAGTAATCATGTGAATTTGGTATTCATTCGTTATTTTGATGAGATGTATGTTGTCTCTCCTCTAGTGGTGTTATGTGAACGTCGACTATATGACACTTCATCATTGTTTGGGCCTAGGGGAAGTGATAGAGGCGAGGGTGTCCCGATCTTTCGATGAGATGATAACTATCGATTTGGTGGAGACGACTTTGACGATCCGACTACAAACGTGCACGACGTTGCGCCTTAGCAATCGCTAAACCAATCTCCTGAGGTTACTGACGATGCCGGAAGCACGGTCAGCCTGACCATGAAGGTCTATTCCTGCAAGCAATCGAAGAACGAGCAAGAATATGATAAAGCAATCTGAATATTGCAAATATATATGAGGTATTGATAATGGTGGGGATCCGTAAGCGGTCTTGGTCTGGTCGTTGGACACAAACGAAGTACACGAAGTTGCAATGGCTAACTTTTAACTAAACAAATCCCCAGGAAAAGCTACTACATGGATCTACTTATATAGGAGCAAGGGGTGGCGGCCAAGGAGGTGGGAGGACGTCCCAAGGCAGCCTAAAACTAAATCTAGGTCATACAAGGCCAATGGGCCCAAGTGGAGGTGATGTAACACCTTTGGACTTGTAGTTTGACTCGGATTCTGCTGCAGCATCAGATTGTTTCGTCCACAACTCAACGCTCCGGACGAATTTGAAGGTGATTCCAATTGGGTTGGAAAGTGCACGAAATCTAGTTTCCAACAAAAAAAGAATCACCCAATTCGGAGTCCGTATGAAAAACTTGTGTGCGTTTTGAGTCAGGTATGTCTGTGCAGTCCGAATCTGAATCCAGAACGTGAGAGACTTGGACTCTATCTTCTCTTGGGCCAAAAGTGACGTGAGAGAACTTTTTGGACAGCAAATAAACATCTCTTTCTTCCTTATCTTCATATGTGGATTGTACAAATGTCCCATACACCTGCAATTAGACAAAACACAAAAGTGTGTGAAGTATTTTTGTTCTGGATAACATAAATAGATTATTGAATAGTTTGCACTAGAAATCACCTGACAAATATGCATATATGCAATATTTTTGGTCATATCCAAGGTAGTCATGTCCTCATCAGGAAGGCATTGGGAAGTAATAAGTAGATGATGGGTTGCTAGAGTGACACAAGCTTAAACCCTAGTTTATGTGTTGCTTCGTAAGGGGCTGATTTGGATCCATATGTTTCATGCTATGGTTAGGTTTATCTTAATTCTTCTTTTGTAGTTGCGAATGCTTGCGAGAGGGGTTAATCAAAAGTGGGAGGCTTGTCCAAGTAAGGATAGCACCCAAGCACCGGTCCACCCACATATCAAATTATCAAAGTAACGAACGCGGATCATATGAGCATGATGAAAACTAGCTTGACAATAATTCCCATGTGTCCTCAGGAGCGCTTTGCTTTATATAAGAGTTTGTCCAGGCTTGTCCTTTGCTACAAAAACGATTGGGCCACCTTGCTGCACCTTGTTTACTTTTGTTACTTGTTACCCGTTACGAATTACCTTATCACAAAACTATCTGTTACCGATAATTTCAGTGCTTGCAGAGAACACCTTACTGAAAACCGCTTGTCATTTCCTTCTGCTCCTCGTTGGGTTCGACACTCTTACTTATCGAAAGGACTAAGATATATCCCCTATACTTGTGGGTCATCAAGACTCTTTTCTAGCGTCGTTGCTGGGGAGTGAAGCGCCTTTGCTAAGTGGAATTTGGTAAGGAAACATTTATATAATGTGCTGAAATTTACTATCACTTTTTACTATGGAAAATAATCCTTTGTGTGGCTTGTTCGGGGTATCTTCACCTCGACCAGAAGAGCAAAGAGTTTCTCCTCAACCTACTGAACCTGCTGAAAATATTTACTTTGAAATTCCTTCGGGTATGATAGAGAAACTGCTAGCTAATCCCTATACAGGAGATGGAACATTACATCCTGATATGCACCTATCTATGTGGATGAAGTTTGTGGATTATTTAAGCTTCCAGGTATGCCCGAGGATGTTGTCAATAAGAAGGTCTTCCCTTTATCTTTGAAGGGAAAGGCATTGACATGGTATAGGCTATGTGATGATATTGGGTCATGGAACTACAACCGACTGAAATTAGAATTTCACTAGAAGTTTTATCCTACGCATCTGGTTCATCGTGATCAGAATTATATATATAATTTCTATCCTCGTGAAGGAGAAAGTATCGCTCAAGATTGGGGGAGGCTTAAGTCAATGTTATATTCATGCCCCAATCATGAGCTCTCAAGAGAAATTATTATTCGAAAATTTTATGCTTGGCTTTCTCATAATGATCTCTCCATGCTCGATACTTCTTGTACTGGTTCTTTTATGATGAAGACTATTGAATTCAAATGGGATTTATTGGAAAGAATTAAACGCAACTCTGAAGATTTGGAACTCAACGAAGGTAAGGATTAAGGTTTAAACCTTAAGTTTGATTATTAAATCTTTTATGGATACCGATGCTTTTCGTGAATTTAGCACTAAATATGGACTTGACTCTAAAATAGTAGCTTCTTTTTGTGAATCATTTGCTACTCATGTTGATCTCCCAAAGGAGAAGTGGTTTAAATATCATCTTCCCATTGAAGTGAAAGTAGTAGAACCTATTAAAGTTGAAGAAGAAACTATTACTTATAATGTTGATCCTATTGTTCCTACTGCTTATATTGAGAAACCCCCTTTTCCTGTTAGAATAAAGGATCATACTAAAGCTTCAACTATTGTTCGTAAGAGTTATACTAGAACACCTACACCCCTTGAACAAATTAAAGTTGAACCTAGTATTTCTATGGTTAAAGATCTCTTGGTCGATAATATTGATGGGCATGTATTTATTTTTGTGATGAAGCTGCTAGAATTGCTAAACCCGATACTAAAGGTAAACATAGGCATGTTGTTGGCATGCATGTTGTTTCTGTTAAAATAGGAGATCATTGTTACCATGGCTTATGTGATATGGGTGCTAGTGTGAGTGCAATTCCTCATTCCTTATACAAAGAAATTATGCGTGATATTGCACCTGCTGAGATAGAAGATATTGATGTTACTATTAAGCTTGCCAATAGAGATACTATTTCACCAGTTGGGATTGTTAGAGATGTTGAAGTCTTGTGCGGGAAATTAAAATACCCTACTTAATTTTCTTGTTCTTGGTTCCCCACAAGATAGCTTTTGTCCCATTATATTTGGTAGACCTTTCTTGAATGCTGGTAATGCTAAGATAGACTACGAAAAGGCTATTGTTACTGTTGGTTTAGGGGATATGTCTCATGACTTTAATTTTTCTAAATTTCATAGACAATCCCATGATAAAGAATTGCCTAATAAGGATGAAATTATTGGTCTTGCTTCTATTGTCGTGCCTCGTAATGATCCTTTAGCACAATATTTGCTAGACCATGGAAATGATATGTTTATGAATGAAAGAAGGGAAATAGATGAAGTATTCTTTAAGAAAGGACCTATTTTGAAACACAATTTGCCTGTTGAAATCCTTGGGGATCCTCCTCCACCCAAGGGTGATCCCGTGTTTGAGCTTAAACAATTACCTGATACTCTCAAATATGCTTATCTCATTGAAAAGAGGATATATCCTATTATTATTAGTGCTAACCTTTCAGATCATGAAGAAGAGAAATTATTGAAAACTCTCAAGAAGCACCGCATATACACTTGATGATCTCAAGGGCATTAGTCCCACTCTATGCCAGCAAAAAATAAAATTGGAGAAAGATGCTAAACCAGTTGTTGATCATCAACGACAGTTAAATCCTAAGATGAAAGAAGTGATAAGAAATGAAATACTAAACCTTCTGAGGCAGGTATAATTTACCCTATTGCTGATAGCCAGTGGGTAAGTCCTGTTCGTTGTCCCTAAGAAGGGAGGTATTGCTGTTGTTCCCAATGATAAGAATGAATTGATCCCACAAAGAATTGTTACAAGTTATAGAATGGTAATTGATTTTTGCAAATTAAATAAAGCTACTAGAAAAGATCATTACCCACTACTGCAGGATGCTGCTAACGCGACACTACGATCAGAGACCCTTCGATGAAACTGTGTGCAATGCAATAATCACAAACGATTGTGTAAAAAAACATCAAAAAAGGTGCAAAATGTTTGCGATGCCGGATGCATCAAACACGGTTCAGATTTTTGGTCCATGTGCGATTTAGGGCATACGGTTCAGTTCAATTAATTGTTTGTGATGAGGGTGAACAAAAGAAACATGCTGCCAGATGAGGGCATGTGCAATGTAGAGCATACGGTTCACTCGGATGAACTATTTGTGATGAGCTGGAACAACGGAAACGGGCAGCCAGATAAAGGTGTGTGCGATATATGGCATACAGTTCACTCGGATGAACTGTTTGCGTCAGCCAAGAGAACAGAAACGGTTCAACTTAACAAAATGTGTGTGATACGCGGCAAACAAGTCTGTAATAGGAAATGTGTGGGAAGACCAATAACAACATAGACGATTCCTGTTAACAAGCCGTGTGTGTTGTGAGCAAACGATTCCTGGTATACAATTGTCAGTGATTGATGAAATCATCACCGACAGGTTCCATTGTGTTTAGACCGTGTGCAATGTGATTTGCTCTGTCTATAGAGCATCAACATATATATATATACTTAAAAATACAGCATTGCATAACCAAACTAAGCATACAATTACACAAGTGACTACACACATAACATTTTCGCACACCAAAGTAAGCAATTACATGCATACTAAACTAGGAGAAACGAGGATCTAATCATCTACTTCTTGTTGCGATGACGCTTGCCATTGCTCTGCTTCCGGCTGGATCCCTGGCCGTTTTGGGGAAGGAGGCACTTCCTCATGTCAACGATCCGCATGTACATGTCGTAGCACGTGTACGCCTCCTTGGCCACGTACACGACATGAGCTTTGTCGAGTTTCTCCATCCAGGCCGAGTGCTAGGCACGCGTGTCCTTGTTGCAGCAATCCTTCATGTCTCTGTAGTAGGGGTCCATGATGGCCTCGGCGAGGTGAACCAGTGAGTCCTTATCATTCTCTTGCTGCCCCAGATCTTGTATTGGCCCTGGATGTCGACAAGATTCTGGCAGGCGATGCCCGAATTCTTGAGCACCTTGACATTGTTGGTGTTGTCCACCGTAGCAAACATGTAGTGGGGGTTGTTGACAAACCTGGCAAAATGCTCGCAATGCCTTGTGGCCAGGTAGTAGTGGTAGACGAGGATGTGGTTGCGCACAAACATATGGGCGACGGCGACCTTGGGACGAGACCCGGCATGAGTGCGGGTATACTCGAGGTCGAACCCGACCACCTTGTACTTCTGCTCGGCAAGCAACAGCTCCATGATGTGGATGGAGTGCTCCACCCAGACCGGGTTGTTGGTGTACACCACCGAGAGCTCTGTGAACCTTCGGTGGGTGTCCACCATGACATGCATGGTGAACTGCTACTTGTCGTCGGCAGCCGCTCGGAGCTCCATTGGAGCCGCGCAGGATACCCTCCAAGAACTTGTCGTGGTGGGTGTGCTTCTTGCAATGGTGGGGCGCGATCGAAAGGTTGAAGAGACACAATAGGCTTAAATGGCCGCTGTAACAAATGGGGGCCAGGCGGCCTGTAATCGTCATGTCTTGTCATGGCATTCATAGCGCAGGATTCCAATGCACGCTTGACAACACTGCACCGCAGTTTGACCATGCGTGGGCTCAAAGAGGCACCGAATGTATTGTCAGTGAGCCTGGTCCCGTGCTACCGCGCAGTTTACTGCGCATGCTTCCCGCCCGGCTTGGTTTGCCACACGTCGGCTAGAAGAGGGACAAATCGTGGGCATTTATTGCCAAAAAGCTTTGTAAAAATGAAGTGTGTGGAATGACTTCGGTCATAAGTTTACCCGTGGGTGATCAAGTCAAAGTTACAAAGAAGGGTGATGATGGACACTCGAGTGTGATAATTAATGCGTGTTGCACTTTACAGGGCACACGATGGAAGAAACCAACTGTGTGCAATAATGTCGAAGATCGCAGTTGAGTTAACTATAGAGATTGTGCTGTGAGATCGACAAGGTAAACAGATTCGAGAATAGTTAATAAAATCAAATCTCAAACCATTGCATATTAAGGTCAAAATAGTGCTACCAATATACGAGTCTCATACGATGCCATTTCAACGATTGTACCACAAAAGCTCGAAATGTTACAAGGTTCACATTCCAGAGTTATATGGCTCCAATTCGAAGATTACAAGGTTCAAACTAATATTAGAAATGAAAATTCAGCTCATCAGCTGCAAACGCTCGTGCTAATCCGCTGAACATTGATATCGAAGAGTTTAAAACTAATATTACCACTTCTTAGTATGGTCTCGAAGCCTCACAACTTTTGCAAAGGGGTCAGCCACTGAGAAGTCATGTATGGGGTTGACACGATGAATTCCGATTACTCTGTCATCTGAAGTTCCAAAATGAAATTCAGCATTTTTGGAGCCTATTCCATTCTGCCGCAGGCGCTGGCGCTGATCAACAAACCATTCATTTTTGCGAAATAAATGTAGGGCAAACCACATTACCTTCAGCACCCTTGCTCTGACAACAAAGAACCTGGTGAATATAATCTCTGGTAAGGTCCCTCGGTAGGAGTTCAAAGTAATTTCTGAGAGATGTAGATCTAGGCTTTCGACGTGATTGTTATATTGTATCACATTATCCACCACTAGGCCTAATCTTATCTGCAAAAGAAGAAAACATGTTAGTGCCTAGATGCAGTTTTGAACACTACTACAGGCCTATTTGGTTTGCAGGATTTGTAAAATGCACTAACATGCCATCTTCGATCTGACATGATTAACATGGGCATTAACATGCCATCTTCGATCTTCACAAGATGTTGGACTGGATGAAAAGTTCCCTAAGAAAACTAGTACAGATGAATCCAAAGGAGAAATGCATATGGATTGTAACCATATGGATCAAGCATTGTCATTGTAAACTTGAAAAGGGAGACATGTATGTGATAACCCGCAAGTATACGGGATCAATTGTAGCCTCTTTCGATAAGTAAGAGTGTCGAACCCAACGAGGAGCTAAAGGTAGAACAAATATTCCCTCAAGTTCTATCGACCACCGATACAACTCTACGCATGCTTGACGTTCGCTTTACCTAGAACAAGTATGAAACTAGAAGTACTTTGAAGGTGTTGTTGGATAGGTTTGCAAGATAATAAAGAGCACGCAAATAAAAGCTAGGGGCTGTTTAGATAAAGAAGCAATAAAGTAAATATAGCGAGTGTGGAAAAGTGGTGGTAGGAGTTGTGAAATTGTCCCTAAGCAATTGACTACGTTACTAGATCGGTAATCACTATTGCAATTCTATTTGAGGGAGAGGCATAAGCGAACATACTTTCTCTTCTTAGATCATATGCACTTATGATTGGAACTCTAGCAAGCATCCGCAACTACTAAAGATCATTAAGGTAAACCCAACCATAGCATTAAAGTATCAAGTCCCCTTTATCCCATACGCAAACAACCTACTTACTCGGGTCTGTGCTTCTGTCACTCACGCCACCCACCATAAGCAAATCATGAACGTATTGCAAACCCTACAGTGGGAATCCCTCATGCTTGCGCGACACAGAGGGCACAATAGGACATCACCAATAATAAAACATGCAATTCAACCCAATCATAGCAATTCATCAATCACCGATAGGACAACGAAAATCTACTCAGACATCATAGGATGGCAACACATCATTGGATAATAATATGAAGCATAAAGCACCATGTTCAAGTAGAGGGTACAGCGGGTTGAGGGGGAGCGGACCTCTGAATATAGATGGGGGAAGGTGATGGAGATGTTGGTGAAGATGATGGAGGTGTTGGTGAAGATCATGGTGATGATGATGGCCCCCGGCAGCGTTTCGGCGCCATCGGAAGCAAAGGGGAGAGGGGGTCCCTTCTTCTTCTTCTTCCTTGACCTCCTCCCTAGATGGGAGAAGGGTTCCCCCTCTGGTCCTTGGCTCCCATGGCGTGGGAGGGGCGAGAGCCCCTCCGAGATTGGATCTATCTCTCTGTCCCTCTCTATTTCTGCGTTCTTTGATTCTACCCCTTCACCGTTTCTTTTATATCCGGACATCCGTAACTCCGATTGGGTTGAAACCTTCGCCCAGATCTTTTTCCAAAAATTATCTTTATTGCGGCAAAAGAAGAGCATCAACCGCCTTACGAGGGGCTCTAGAGGGTGGGGGCGCCCACCTGGAGTGGGCGTGGGCCCCTATCTCGTGGCCACCTCGGGCACCGTCTCGCGTTGATTTTACTTCCCAAAAATCACAAATATTCCAAAATAATTCTCCATCTGTTTTTATCCCATTTGGACTCCGTTTGATATTGGGTTTCTGCGAAACATAAAACATGCAACAGACAGGACTTGGCACTGGGCACTGGATCTATATGTTAGTCCCAAAAAATAGTATAAGAAGTTGCCAAAAGTATATGAAAGTTGAATAATACTGGCATGGAACAGTCAAAAATTATAGATACGATGGAGACGTATCAGCATCCCCAAGCTTAATTTCTGCTCGTCCTTGAGTAGGTAAATGATAAAAAACATAATTTTTTATGTGGAATGCTACCTAGCATAATCTTGATCATGTATCAAATCATGGCATGAATATTAAGACACGAGTGATTCAAAGCAATAGTCTATCATTTGACATAAAAACAATAATACTTAGGGCATCCCAACAAACAATCATGTCTTTCAAAATATCAATGCTTCAGAAAGTTATCACTACAAAATCATATAGTCTTGTATGCTCCCTTTTCTTAACACAAGGTACCCCTCACGCCTATCCCCGTGTCAGCCAAGCAATTGTTTCATACTTCAGTATTCTCAAACTTTTTCAACTCTCACGCAATACATGAGCGTGAGCCATGGATATAGCACTACGGGTGGAATAGAATATGATGGTGGAGGTTATGTGGAGAAGACAAAAAGGGAGAAAGTCTCACATCAACGCGGCTAATCAACGGGCTATGGAGATGCCCGTCAATTGATGTCAATGCGAGGAGTAGGGATTGCCATGCAACGGATGCACTAGAGCTATAAGTGTATGAAAGCTCGACAAAAGAAACTTAGTGGGTCTGCATCCAACCTGCTTGCTCATGAAGACCTAGGGCATTTGAGGAAGCCCATCGTTGGAATATACAAGCCAAGTTGTATAATGAAAATTCCCACTAGTATATGAAAGTGATAACATAGGAGACTCTCTATATGAAGAACATGGTGCTACTCCGAAACACAAGTGTGGTAAAAGGATAGTAACATTGCCCCTTTTCTTTTCTTTTTTTTGGGGGGGGAGGGGTGGGCTTATTTGGCCTCTCCCCTTTTTTCTTTTTTTTCTTTTCTTTTTTTTCATGGGGCAATGCTCTATAATGATGATCATCACACTTTTATTTACTTACAACTCAATATTACAACTCGATACTGGAACAAAGATATGACTCTATATGAATGCTTCCAACGGTGTACCGGGATGTGCAATGATCTAACATAGCAAAGATATCAAAAAATGGACAACCCATGAAAACATCATGCTAGCTATCTTACGATCATGCAAGGCAATATGACAATGAATGCTCAAGTCATGTATATGATGATGATGGAAGTTGCATGGCAATATATCTCGGAATGGCTATGGAAATGCCATGATAGGTAGGTATGGTGGCTGTTTTGAGGAAGATATAAGGCGGTTTATGTGTGATAGAGCGTATCGTATCACGGGGTTTGGATGCACTGGCGAAGTTTGCACCAACTCTCGAGGTGAGAAAGGGCAATGCACAGTACCGAAGAGGCTAGCAACGATGGAAGGGTGAGAGTGCGCATAATCCATGGACTCAACATTAGTCATAAAGAACTCACATACTTATTGCAAAAATTTATTAGCCATCGAAACAAAGTACTACACGCATGCTCCTAGGGGGGAGGTTGGTAGGAGTTAACCATCACGCGCCCCCGACCTTCATGCAAAGATAAACAATCAAAATACAATGCGCGCCAATTTGGTTACATAGTTAGTAGACCATACATGCATGCTTCAGGAATCACAAACCTTAACACCGACATCCTAACTGAACACAACCATCTACTAGTACCTCCCACATATTATCATCACTATATCGCAAAACTATTGCAAGGAATCAAACATATCATATTCAGTGATCCACAAGTTTTATGTAGGATTTTATGACTAACCATGTGAATGACCAATTCCTGTCATCTCTCTAAATAGATATAAGTGAAGCAAGAGAGTTTAATTCTTTCTACAAAATATATGCCCAAGCTCTAACAAATATAAGTGAAGCAAAAGAGCATTCTACAAATGGCGGTTTTCTATGTGAAGAGAAACAGGCAATCCAAACTTCAAATGATATAAGTGAAGCACATGAAGCATTCTATAAATCCATACTCAAAAGATTTAGGTGAAATGCAATGAGCATTCTATAAATCAACCAAGGACTATCTCATACCAGCATGGTGCATAAAATAAAAGTTAAAACTAAATGCAAAAGACGCTCCAAGACTTGCCCATATCGCATGAACGAAACGAATCCGAAAACATGCCGATACTTGTTGAAGAAAGAGGGGATGCCTTCCGGGGCATCCCCAAGCTTAGACGCTTGAGTCTCCTTGAATATTTACTTGGGGTGCCATGGGCATCCCCAAGCTTCAGCTCTTTCCTCTCTTCATTTTCCTCATATCGAGACCTCCTCGATCAAACACTTCATCCACACAAAACTTCAACAGAAAACTCGGTAAGATCCGTTAGTATAATAAAGCAAATAACTACTCTAAGTACTGTAGCAAACCAATTCATATTTTGTTTTTTCATTGTGTCTACTGTAACATAACTTTTTCATGGCTTAATCCACTAATAGAAATTGATAGATTCATCAAAACAAGCAAACTATACATCAAAAACAGAATCTGTCAAAAACAGAACAGTCTGTAGCAATCTGAACATTCACCATACTTCTGGTACCCCACAAATTCTACCAAAATTATGAAAAATAAAAAATTTGTACGAAAGACAATGCAAAAGGAATCATAACCATTTGACGTTCGAGCAAAAAATGTAAAATCGCGCACTACAGCCAAAGTTTCTGTCCTGCACCGTACAAACCAACAAGCATTGTAAACATCCTAAAGGCAAACCTTGGCACATTATTCTTATAATACAATGGAATTGTACAAGGGGATAACTATTTTTGATGAAAAGTTTCTGTAATTAAGATTCACAAATTTTCTGTGAGCATGAACAAAGTTCAAGGCTAGCTCCCACTTCAACAATGCTTGTCTTTCTCACTTTCACTTTCCTTTTTGAAAAGTTTTGGGTTCCCCTCTTTATTTTTTATTTTTTTAAACTATATGAAAGCACACAACAGAAATAAATGACTCTCTAAAACTTCCGGGTTGTCTCCCTGGCAACGCTTTCTTTAAAGCCATTAAGCTAGGCATATAGTGCTCAAGTAATGGATCCACCCGGATCCCAAGGTATATCAAAGCCAATTTTAATTAACAATGATTTGTAATTTAGTAGTGAGAACAAAGTAACATATATCATGCAACAACGAAGTCTAACTCTCTTCCTATGCATCGGCATGTCATAAAAGAACAATTCATGCACACAAAGTAAAGGCCAATGCATAGTATAAGCAGTTTCTTGCAATTCTATCGTGTTGGAAACATAGAGAGGTGGAGATATAGTTCCTCTCTCATAATAATTGCAAGTAGGAGTAGCAAGCACGTGCATATTATATCTATCAAAATCATCATGTGAAATGGTAAAAGGCAACCCATCAATATAATCCTTAATAAGCACAAACTTCTCCGATATAGTGTAGCTTGGAGAATTCAAAAAGATAATAGGACTATCATGCGTGGGTGCAATAGCAACAATTTCATGTTTAACATAAGGAACTATAGCAAGTTCATTTCCATAAGCATAATTCATATTGGCATCTTGGCCACAAGCATAGCAAGCATCATCAAAAAGGGCTATTTCAAGAGAATCAACGGGATCATAACAATCATCACAGCAGTCATCCTTCAGTAAGCACGAAGGGGAATTAAACAATGTATGAGTTGAAGAGTTACTCTCATTAGAAGGTGGGCACGGGTAGCTAATCCGCTCTTCCTCCTTTTGTTCTTCGCTCTCCTCATCATCTTTTTCATCCAATGAGCACACAGTTTCATCAATTTCTTCTTCCCTAGCTTCCTGCAAAATATTAATCTCTTCTTGGACAGTGGAGACTTTCTCAATAAATGCATCAATACCGGAATTGTATTCATAATTTTCATAGCAATATCTAAGTATAGCAAAATTTTCAGGTCTGTAAATTGAATCATCAAAATCGTCAAACACTTTAAACGTAGATTCAATCTTATAAGCACCCATAAAAGCAACAAATTCTTCTATTTGTTCCACATCATAGTAATCATAGATACCATTAGCATGAGAAGCCAAGGTTTTATCATCATTAAATTTGCATGAAAAGGGAAGGTGTGGAGCCTTCATCCTAGAGCAACAAGTATAATCATATCTCAAGCACAGTTGACGAGCATACCAACGCAACATATGAATTTTATCCCATAATAGTTTCCATTTTTGTGTCAAGCAATAATCCCTAAAGTATTCACGTTGATCCAACATGTCTCCCATAACATAATTGAATGGGGTTTTATCAGGATTATCAAAGTAGTACATAATATCTTGAACATAACGACCATCGAGGGTTTTAGGAGGTTTCCCATCTTCATGAGTAGCAAGTACACCTGATTTTTTTGGTATTTCGTGTTCCATATCCATAACTAAAGATAGAGAACAACTTAGAACAGCAAATAAAAATTACTAGTGATAAAGCAAACAAGCACACACGAGAATATTCACCCCACGCTATGACTCCCCGGAAACGGCGCCAGAAAAAGGTCTTGATAACCCGCAAGTATACGGGATCAATTGTAGCCTCTTTCGATAAGTAAGAGTGTCGAACCCAACGAGGAGCTAAAGGTAGAACAAATATTCCCTCAAGTTCTATCAACCACCGATACAACTCTACGCACGCTTGACGTTCGCTTTACCTAGAACAAGTATTAAACTAGAAGTACTTTGAAGGTGTTGTTGGATAGATTTGTCAGATAATAAAGAGCACATAAATAAAAGCTAGGGGCTGTTTAGATAAAGAAGCAATAAAGTAAACATAGCGAGTGTGGAAAAGTGGTGGTAGGAGTTGTGAAATTGTCCCTAAGCAATTGACTACGTTACTAGACCGGTAATCACTATTGCAATTCTATTTGAGGGAGAGGCATAAGCTAACATACTTTTTCTTCTTGGATCATATGCACTTATGATTGGAACTCTAGCAAGAATCCGCAACTACTAAAGATCATTAAGGTAAACCCAACCATAGCATTAAAGTATCAAGTCCCCTTTATCCCATATGCAAACAACCTACTTACTCGGGTCTGTGCTTCTGTCACTCACGCCACCCACCATAAGCAAATCATGAACATATTGCAAACCCTATAGCGGGAATCCCTCATGCTTGTGCGACACGGAGGGCACAATAGGACATCACCAATAATAAAACATGCAATTCAAACCAATCATAGCAATTTATCAATCACTGATAGGACAACGAAAATCTACTCAGACATCATAGGATGGCTACACATCATTGGATAATAATATGAAGCATAAAGCACCATGTTCAAGTAGAGGGTACAGCGGGTTGCGGGAGAGTGGACCGCTGAATATAGATGGGGGAAGGTGATGGAGATGTTGGTGAAGATGATGGAGGTGTTGGTGAAGATCGCGGTGATGATGATGGCCCCCAGCAGCGTTCCGGCACCACCGGAAGTAAGGGGAGAGGGGCCCCCTTCTTCTTCTTCTTCCTTGACCTCCTCCTTAGATGGGAGAAGGGTTTTCCCTCTGGTCCTTGGCTCCCATGGCGTGGGAGGGGCGAGAGCCCCTCCGAGATTGGATCTATCTCTCTGTCTTTCTCTATTTCTGTGTTCTCTGATTCTGCCCCTTCATCGTTTCTTTTATATCCGGAGATCCGTAACTCCGAGTGGGTTGAAACCTTCGCCCAGATCTTTTTCCAAAAATTAGCTTTCTTGCGGCAAAAGAAGAGCGTCAACTGCCTTACGAGGGGCCCAGGAGGGTGGGGGCGCGCCCACCTAGAGTGGGTGTGGGCCCCTATCTCGTGGCCACCTCGGGCAGCATCTCGCGTTGATTTTACTTCCCAAAAATCACAAATATTCCAAAATAATTCTCCTTCCATTTTTATCCCGTTTGGACTCCGTTTGATATTGGGTTTCTGCGAAACATAAAACATGCAACAGAGAGGAACTGGCACTAGGCACTGGATCAATATGTTAGTCCCAAAAAATAGTATAAAAAGTTGCCAAAAGTATATGAAAGTTGAATAATATTGGCATGGAACAATAAAAAATTATAGATACGACGGAGACGTATCAGTATGTACTGAAATCCTCCAAAAGAATCCTTCAGAAATCATAGTACATTGTCATTGTACACTTGGAAAAAGGTGTCACAAATTGAACTCCCTTATGGTTAACATTTAACAGGAAAGGAACATCACCTTGATATATAGCTTCTCCAGGCATGGAAAGCATCTCAGGAAACTGACGACTTGTTCCAGGTTGGGGCCGATAGAATCTAGTGCCAAGACCTTCACTGTGCGTAGTTTCGCGGTCAAGCTTGTTGGAATCATTTTCTGAATGACAGACGAACAAACATCTTCAAAATTAGAAATAATGTTAATTTGTAGAAGGAGAGGTAGAAGGCGGCTATTGTACCTAAACGGGTGTGGATCCAATAACAAGTTCGGAGTATTTGTCAGAAGAGTAACCCAGCACTGTCAATTTCGGCACAAAAATGACATTGATTCTTGTTGGACCTACTTGATCAAGTACAAGTAATCTCTCAAGTGCAGGTGTGTCTCAATGACCATACCATGGTACACATCTTGTGATGTCTTCCTGCCGAACCAGCAACACACATAAATAGTCCGGAGAGAGGTGATGTGGAATGTACTCAACCCATTGATCGCCTGAAGACGAAGGTACTCGAGTGCAATACAGCCACGGAGCAGGCACTCCATGTCACCGTTTGAGAGGCAGACAGCGACGAGCTCGAGGTGCTTCAGTCATGGTAGAATAAGAGCGAGCGCCTTATTAAGGGGTGGTGGTAGTTCCTGAACTTGGCAATGCATGGCATGGGCGCGAGGCGGAGCGCGGACGTTGGCAGCGAGCGCATATGCCCATCATCAAAAGTGAGCTCCTCGAGTTGATCTAGGGCGGGGGATCGGAACCAGTCGTGAAGCTTGGCTCGGTCCCTGTTGTTGGAACGGAACTTGCCCATTCTAAGGCCTCTGGTTGGGCCAAGGTGACTGCCGAGGATCTTGGAGAATGCATCCAAGCTTTTGCGATAGCCATGGCAGAGCTCATGGGTGTCGATGAGGTCGAGAGGGGTGGACTTCCATAGGGGGTGCCACCGTCGGGAAAGGACGGTTGTCTGCGCCCCACTTTTGATTGGGAGGAGGGAGATGATGACTGTCAACATATCATCGGGGAGGCCGTTGATGAAGTCTAGGCCCGCTGGAGTCGCTTGGGTTTTTATCTCACCCCGCCTCCGCTTGTTGGCAGCCCTGTTCTCCACCTCCGGAGTCTCCTTGTCAGCGGCGCTCTCTGATAGAAATAGAAAAGTTATTACGTAGGAACATAGTAAGAAAAGGGAATAACAATTGGTTGCTTAAATACTACACAATTCATTTGACATTGCTGGGTAAGTCAACATGCAGATAGTTGAAAAGAAAACTTACTTCGAACAAAGTATGGATGGATGATTTTGTCGGGGAAGTTAGCATATATCTCATGACCAGGCCCTTTTATGTGCAGTGCAATTTTAGTGCCAGCTTTCAGTACATAAAACTTAGAAATTTCTTTCCAGAAGCCAGCACCAAAATAGGAGTCACCACGTTCATCAAGTCTTACAGTAGCAACGATTGTAAATCCATGGTTTGTGTGCAGTATGACATCCGTGCAGCCTAGATCTATGTAAAGGGAAACATTGTGCACTACATAATCTGTTGCATAGCAAGGGATGTGCTGCGGAAAATGGTAGGATTGTTAAAGAAAATATGGTAACATGCAAATATGGGACCAAATTGAAAGAACTGTACAACAGTTGAAATCAAAGGACAAAAATCTATAATTAAACAGATAGGGTAAACATGATGTCATGGAAATATGAGAGTAATTTAAAGAACAATACATCATTAATTTGCCTAATATAGAAAGAAGAGGGGAAAATCCCCTTTGATGTATATGGTGCGTGTGGCACCTTTTATCCAAATGTAGCAACATTTAGAATATATTCAGGAAAGTAGGCCATGCCAACCGATTTAGGGTGAGACTGAACATACCGCACACATACTCAAGTCATCTGGTACGATGAGATGGAATCTCTAGCGGAGGTCGCAAAGTCCTGATGTGTCGGCGCACTGTACACTATATGAATGAAAGAAAACCTTCAAATCAGCTCGAATAAAAATGAATTGACGGTGATTTCCACCAGGTGATTAAAGGAGGCAGATGAACTGGGATAAGAGATGAGATAATATCTCAATAAATTAGTTACCTCGTCGTCCATGAGAAAGAACCCTCAATACGGCAGATTCCCCAACCGAGGGGAACTAGGTCGACCGCGAACAGCATCGAGAAAGTCGATGGCGATAGACGGTGCCAAGCGGAAGTGGAGAAATGTGGTAGGGTTTGCCGGCAGCCTGGCGGTGGCGACAGGCGTCGAGCTAAGTGGTTACCACCACGATAGGCGGTGCCATGCATAGACGCGGAGGAGCTTGTGCAGGTGTGAATGGGGACCAGAGGCAGAGGGTGGCGGGCAGGGGTGAGGGTTTTTGTGACGTGGGGATGGCGAGGGTTTTCTTTTTTTCTTTTTTGAATTGGGTGGTGAGGGTTTTCTGTCCCACAAAGAACTTCGGAGGCAACAGTTTGCTAGAGCCAACCGTGTGCGATTGACGCAACGGGCAAAATGAAAGTCATTGCACACGGTTCCAATTTTTGGAACCGTGTGTGATTTACGTACTACCTCCGTCCTGGTTTATTGGTCCTCTTTGTAATTTTTACCAAATTTCGACCAAATATTTAACTAAGAAATGTTTATGCATGTCACCAAAAATTATATCATTGAACACTATGTTCAAATAAGCATCCACCAATATAATTTTTGCTGATCTGCACTAGCATTTTGTCAGTTAAATCTTTGGTTAACATTTAACAAAAATTACAAAGGGGACCGATAAACAAGGACGGGGGTAGATTCCATCGACCGAACTGCTTGCATCCATATCCCACAGTTAGACATAAGTAAACATAGATTAAACATACTCAGACATAGATAATAAGCATACACGTACACAAGCATAGTTCAACCATCATTAAGCATGCTCAAGCGTACATAGTTCGATACCACATCTCATCTCACATGCCCTCACGATCCTGAAGCTTCTCCAGGTACTCATCGTACGCGTCGTGCGCCACCCTGCGAGAATACTTCTACTTGAAGGAGCCAATGTCACATCCTCTTGCATGCACCAGAACACTTTGATACACGTCATGAAGTTTGTGGTTGCAAAATGGGCGTAGATAGCCGTTGTCCCAGGTCCTAATACGTCTGTTATGCATTCCCGCATAAAGCTCCCTCGGGATTTGCCTCTTGTACCTCCTCTAGACATCTTCATCCTCGCTTAGCTGTCCACATCAACAGACAACACTTATACATATGGTAAAAAATGTGCCATCAAATTAATGGTTACAAACTAATCTCTAGCGAACATTTGGCAGTTGCCAAAAATTGGCATCAAATTGACGACTACATGCCGTGAAGTAGGATTAGGAATTTATGGCTATTTATTTATACATATCCAGAGATTATGGTTTGATTTTTAAGCACATTCGTCTATGTATAGACCAATCTTGAAGAAAATAATGGCACAAACATATGTAGGTCATTCAAAATCAATTGTCAAGTCCCGGCTAGGAATTATTAGCACGAACACTAACCCTAGTCGGATTACTACCAGAAATCATTTCCACATATGAAACAACTAATCACTTATCACTTGTACCATTCAAACAATCAATACACTACACGGATCTAATGAAACTTACTCAGATTTCATGGATTGGGAGAACATAAACATAGGATTTCTATTCCAACAAGGGGGGGGGGGGCAGGAGTAAGCAGAGAAACCCTGGGATCTATTTCACACATAAATGGGTATAGATGACTAACCAGTTGTCCATCATCATCAGAGTCGTCACCTGAGTCGTCACCAGAGTCGGTGTGGAACTCCGCCTTCGGTTGTGGAAGCTCGACGCCGTCGATGACGTCAGGTTGCAGCGATAACTCGCCGGTGGTGACGACAACCTCTGTCTCCATCTCAAAGACACACTCCGGTGCTTTAGCAGCCCCGGCGTCGCCACTCCCTCCAATGGGGCGCTTCGGAGGCATCCTCATACACTGACGGCTTTGATGACTGAGAGCGGCGTCGAGGATGCAAGCGGAGAGAGGGGACTGTGTGTGTGGTGAGGATGGGGGAGATCTCTTAATATGGAGTAGTGGGAGAGAGGCGGGCGGCGGTCAAACCGATGGCTCGCCTCCCGGTGAGCCTGCGCACCGGACTGCTGGCATGCCTACCGTTGTTTCACATAGCTACTCACACGCCTCCCGATGACACTGCGCAGTGAGCACGCCTCCATCAATTCACACACCTACACGCACGCCTCCCGGTCTGCCTGCGCGGCGGACTGCTCGTATGCGTCCCTCAACTCACGCCTGCTCAGACGGCACACGGGTTGCGTGGCGGCATGTATATTGTTTTTCTATTTGGATGATTAAGGATGTCGCTTTATTGCTTAACCGAAGCATGGCACGTATCCATTGTTGGTCTAACGCTCACGGTTCGAATAAATAATCCGCTTGGGATATTGGTTCCCAATTATTAATAATCTCCCATTTGTAATTAGATAAAGATTACATCAAAACTGGTCTCAAATTTGACCCCAAAAAAGTACAATGCAACTTTGTATTGGTGTCCATATAACAACACGGTAAGTTTCATGAACTTCAAATAAGTTTTGGATGTACTAGAATTTAAAAATCAAGATTCTCATTGTTTGAAATTTGTTGCACGGGGAGTAAACATGCACCCAGTGAGACACATGTGTTTTTGCAATCCATTTAGGTGCACTATTACCCGTAGAAAATCAATCAATTAATGTACTAAAATGTCTTAATGATCTTTGATTTTTTTTGAAGTTAAAATGTCCCTACTTTGGTAACATATATATGTTCACCCCGGGATAATTAATTTAACATGCATCATAGTTGCAGTGGATTCGCGGTGTGTGTGTGGGTGTGTGCATCTGGGGGTGGCAGGTGGCGGGTGGCTCGTAGTACACTACGAGTTGTGAGCCACCATGTGGGTTGGCCGTTTTGTTAGGCAAGCCGGTGCCACATCAAAGTCGTGAATTCGTAATTTAAAACATTACACAACCCTTTCATACATACATGTTTTGGCCACATGCAGTCGATGGTTGTCCTACACGACACTCGATACTCGCACATGATGCTTTATGTGGGCCCATGAGGTCGTCGTCCATCACTTTGATGAACAGCCGGTAGTGAGGTTAACTTGACCAGCAATGTAGAATCTTTTTTGTTTGTGTTATGGTGGTATATAGTACGGGTCGAAGAGGTGGGAGGGGACCAGCATGTATATATACTATACGTATGCGTCCGTGAACAAGGACACCTCACTCAATGTCGGGACTTTTTGGTTTTCGAGGCACGTGCCACATCACAATTGTGAAAATGGCTATTCAAACATTACACGACACCTCTTTGCGCCACATGCATGCATGCGGTGGTTATCCTAGCTAGGACACTCACGTGTGACGCTTCCATATGTGGGCCCACGAGGCCATCGTCGATGCATGCAAGTCTATGTGTGTGTGTGTGTATGAGCACACACACATGCATGTGTACGCATGAATCCCTCCCATCGAGTCGAAGTGGCTAGTACAACGACACGTCATGAACCGATCTCGCTCTGTGTGGGGAGAGTGTATGATTTTCGACGCACACGCCACATCAATGTTGTGAAATGGTATTCAAACATGCATGCATGCATCAGCTCCATACATATGCATGTAGTGGTTGTCTTCGAACGGTACACTCCCTCGCGTGGTTATCGGCGGCAAGCCTATATATTTGTGGGCCTGCATGGACATCCATGATCACCTTGACCGACAACAAGATAGGTTACCATGGAGGATTCTTCACTTGGTCCGTGTTATCATAGTATAGGTCATGGTGAGAGTTAGACCTAATTAAAGTTTGAGCGGATATACTATGCACGCATGGATGCATGAATCCCCGTCATCGGCTTGAAGTGTGGTGTAACATACATATGCATCATCAACCTAAGCCTCACTCAGTGTGGCGATTTCTAGTTCGAAATCACGGTGCCACATCAAAGTTGTTCCCTTGTGTACTAAAAAACACACCTCTCCATACATATGTTTGGGCCACACGCATGTAGTGGTTTTCTTTGGGGACTAGCTACTTGCGTGATTATTGGCGAGCTAGCCTATCTCCGGGGTCGCATGGACGACCATCACTTTGACTAGCAACAAGAGAGAGGTTGTACGACCAATGTGGATTATTCTTGGTCTGTTTTACGATCAATCTTGGTGAGATGCCTCTCTGGCCTGCCGACTGAAAGTGTGTGTGGGGGGCTGCTACTTTGCACTTTGCTAGGTGAACATCGGTTGGGGGGATGCATTCATAGCTTAGGATTACGTTCGTGCCGACACGAGGGGGGCTGCTGGCTACTTCGCACTTTGCTAGGTGAACCACGGTTGGGGGGCATCCACTCATAGCTTAGGATTCCCTTCATGCCGACACGAGGGAGGGGGGCTGCTAGCTACTTCGCACTTTGCTAGGTGAGCCTCGGCTGGGGGGCATGCATTCATAGATTAGGATTCCCTTCGTGCAGGCACGAGGGGGGCTGCTAGCTACTTCGCACTTTGATAGGTGAACCACGGCTGGGGGGATCCATTCATAGCTTAGGATTCCCTTCATGCCGACACGAGGGAGGGGGGCTGCTAGCTACTTCACACTTTGCTAGGTGAGCCTCGGTTGGGGGGGCATGCATTCATAGCTAAGGATTCTCTTCGTGCCAACACAAGGGGGGCAAGCAATACAGTGCGCTTTGTGAGATAGGTGCAACATCGAAGTTGCATTTGGTATTTGAAAATCAAACCACCCTTTTCATACATGACTTTGGTCCACATGCAAGTGTGTTCATGTTCTGACCCTCTCCCGCGTCATTTTTCGCCAAATTTATGAACATTAGACAAGTCGTATGATGCAACAGACACGATTCACTCAAACTAACTATGTGCCATGTCGGTGCCCCTGTCACGCACACATCCGCACAGTACATTCCACGAGGCTCCCCCTCTCAAAAATATCTTCCTGCCTCGAGGGTTTTTGTGTTTCATAACACACGGTTGTTATCTCCGAACCGTATGCAATGTTTCTTGCTCCCAATCCTGCCTGCATCCCTAGAAAATATCTGCCCACCTCGAGGAGGGTTTTTCTGTTTCATAACACACGGTTGTTATCTCCGGACCGTGTGCGGTGTTTCTTGTTCCCAATCCTGCCTGCATCCCTAGAAAATATCTTGCCGCCTCGAGGGTTTTTCTGTTTCATAACACATGGTTGCTATCTCCGGACCGTGTGTGATATTTCTTGTTCGCAATCACGCCTGCTCCTAGAAAATATCTGCCCGCCTCGAGGGTTTTTCTATTTCATAACACACAGTTGTTATCTCCGGACCGTGTGCGATGCACCATCATCAAAATTTTCAATAGCCCTGGCATTTTACTCCCGTGTAGTAAAATTTTCAGTACCCGCATCATTTCCTCAAACACACCCCCGCCCCTCCACACACACACTCACACACACACACACACACACCAAAACCTCCTCGAGCGCGCGCACACACAACCCTCCCTCGCTCGAAACCCTAGCAAGGTCCCCACCGCCGCCGCTGCCGCAAGACCTCCATCGTCAACATCTGCTGGTTTGCCCGTGCAGCTTACACACCGATCTCCATACCTAGGCCGACCTGAGTCTCTTAGATGACACCTGCCAAACGCCCCCTTTCCCACAGATCCCCATCCCCATCCACATCCCCCACTACAGAGCGTCGCAGCCTAAGCCTGGCTACGCTTCCCGTGGAGCTCGAGGAGCAACTGGCCCAAAAGAGGTGTATCGCGGTATCTTCGCCCAACATCGCCAAGGAAGCTGACTGCCATTACTGGCAGCAGGCACTCAAGCAGTGGGCTAGACTATGCGGGTATGTCATGGAAGCCGGCTATGACATCGAGGTCATCGACAGCGACGGCCTGAGGTGGGCTATGTCATAGTTTAAGTGGCCCACCCCCAACCTGTGGGGACCCCGACTCATAGGTCGAGATCACCGAATGCACGTGTACAGTGATCCCAGAGATCAATGCTCACTGAACACACAAAAGCTGAATAACAAGAGTCTTACATCCATACATACCGTATTACACAAATTATGACCATTATGGTCAAATCTTACATTGATAAAGCCTTAAGGGCTGAACATGAAATGAAACACAAGCAGCGGAAATCTTCGTTGATAAGTCGAACCCATGCCATCTGCCTTAACCCTACATGCATTCTGACTGGGAAGCGTCCTAGTTCGCGTGTTCATCACCAAATAACTCTTCCTTGAACTCATGTTCTTCCATGCCTGGTCAATTAAATAACCAGTGGCAAGCCCATGAGTACTTTGAATGTACTCGCAAGCAACCCATGATTTGGTTCAAAGTAACAATGCAATTGTACAACAAGTAAGCTACCTAGCTTCACGCTAGTTGAGAAGTCCTATCAATTAGTGACATATGCATCAATGGACATGGGTAACCTTGAGAACAGGTTACAGATATCAACATAAATAGAGTTTGGATCAATGCCATTTCATTCAACATCTCAAGTCACCACCTTGACACAAATAGTTCTCTTCCACACACACATGCACCGAGATTGTAAAATTTCTGGAAATAGTTTAAGTAGCACCTCCCAACTGTCCATGATCATGGACACGGCTATTCGAATAGTTTGACACTCTGTAGAGGTTGCGCACTTTACCCACAAGATCCGGAAGCTTTCGTGTCATCCACGATCCCGCAGTACCTCAAGTACTCGGGGGAAGCACCCGATCATTACCTTTCCCTAGACGACACTAACATAGGGTCCACTCGTTGATACACGAACCTCGTGTATAAGCAAAAGATCATGAGACTCTGCCCTTTTCACATTATCACACATACACGAAGGGACCAACGGTGTGTCCCGGTGCCCTGTGAAAACAGTCATGGCCGCCTATCCAAGCACGACCCCGTCCCGAGAGTGACCTCAAGTCACCCCCGTCACTAGTAATGTGGGCACCATGCTAGTATCAGTCTAAGTAATCAATAATGCCCCGTCGCATAAAGGGGTAGAGTGGTTGCACATGTTTGGTTGGGACGGTAATCACACATAAATCTAATCCATCATTTTACACACACCAAAATCTCTCTTCGGTACACCACTTCTTCCTCAAGGGGTGACCTTAGTTCAACATCTCCCAAGGGCATTAGGGGCATCCGATGGGTTTTTTGAAAGAATGTATCCATGAAGAGTTCATGGTACACATGCATCATTATGCACCAACTAGTCTCTTGACAATGCAATCATGAACAAGGTAATGTCATGAGTAAGGGTATGCATCATGTGGTGGTTCACAACAAGTCTACCACTGTAATATTTCATCATCATGCAATCGGTAAAAGGGTACCGATGAACAAGAGGGGTGTCATGGTCAAAGGACTGCTTGCCTTGATTGGCTTGTTCTTCGAGATCTTCAAATCCTTCTCCTTCTTCTTCTTCAGCAACTTCGCCAAATACGGGATCTAATCGTCGCAAGAAAACAACGAAAAAATAAGACAATAATAAAAACAGAAAAGTCAAAGTGCTCAGAAAAGTGTCAACTTATTTTTGTAAAATACTAGGAGGAAAACTAAGAAGGGGAAAATTCTTAGTTTTGGATTTGGAGTTAGGGGTATAGAGTAGTGGATTTTCAAACAGAGATTTTATTGTTCAAATTTGAATTAAAATTTGAACAGCGCAGAAAAGTGCTATGGATGTGTATGAACTTTACATCAATAAATAGGTGGGATTATTCTACGATTTTAGGAGTTGGAATTATTGCATTTGGATAAATATTTCATCATGTGGAATTTCTGGAAATGTGACAGAAAAAGAAAAGGAAAAAGGCCACTCTGCAACCGGGCCAGAACAGCCGCAGTGCATAGGCCCAGAGGCGATTCGGCCCAGGCGAGTCGAGCGGCGCGCACACGCCAGATTTCAAACCTGACGAGCGGGGCCTAGCGTCAGAGAGAGATAGAGCGGGGGCGAGGGAGAGGAGAGGATGACAGGTGGGATCCACCTGTCATCTCTAACCTCATGGTAGAGGGGATGGCGAGCTCACCGGCGACGCTACAGGGCACGACAGGTCGAGCGGGTGGCACCGTTGGACTCAGGGAGACGTCGTTGTTCAGTGGGAGGTGGAGGTGGTCACCGGAGCAGCCTGGTTTGCCGGCGACGAGGTCACGCGGCGGAGGTGCTTCAGGCGTCGGTGGTTCCAGCCGTTTCCGGCTGCAAAAAGAGTGGGGGGAGAGGGGAAAGGGTCAGTGATGCCGTGCGGTTCCAGATCGAGAGAGAACGAGGGCGGAGGAGGCCTGTACCGCGTGGACGCTGACGACCGAGGCAGCGGAGCTCGAGCTCGATCTCGAGCTCGGGCTTCTCTAGGGTCGAATGGGTGGATCGGGAGGTAGATTGGGAGTGTGGGAGAGCGACAGGAAGCGAGAGAGGGGCTCGGGGTCGCCTTATATAGGCTGGCTGAGGTCCACCGTAGGCGCGGCCTACGGGCGCCCGCGGGATCGGTTTGGGTGGCCATTAGAGAGGGAATGGAGGGCTCGGGGGTGTTTGTGGGAGTGGTCTAGGGTGCCAGAGAGAGAGAGGAGGAGCGGGACGAGCTGCGGGCGGGCCACAAGAGCGGCGCAAGCATTGGCCGAGTGGGGCGGCGCTCTGGCGCGAGCTCCAGGAGAGAGAGGAGGGTGTGGGAGCAAGTGGGCAGCCTGCTGGCATGGAGCAAACGTCGAGGGGCATCGACTAGCGCGCGGGGGAGGCTCGAGGTGGTCGGGGGCACGGCATCAACGGTCAGGTGCCCTGCCAGGCGCTCCAGAGCGCGACTTTGGCTGGCATCCGCGGTTTTCCCATGTCCTTGCGCGTCCACTTGTGTCTGGCAGCTGAAGGGGGCATGGGCAAAAGCTGGGGAGAGCCTTGGATGCTCTGGAAAGTTGCAGGGAGAGAAGGAGGCTGAGAGAGAGGGAGGAATCCACTGTCCAGAGAAGAAAAATGGGGTTCTCCCCCCTCCCCCTTCATCATTGCTTTCTCTTGCAGAAAAGCATCCAGGTGCCAGAGGGGGACTAGGAGGGGTTGTGGTAAAAAGTAGAGCTCATGGAGATTAGTGGAAGAGGCCCAAACAGGGTTTTTAGTTAACATGCAGAAGGTGTTTGATATGATTTTGGAGTACTTGCACTAATTTTCATCTTGTGTCATTTGGCAGGGGTGTTTGTCATGACAAAATGACAGGGTAGAAGGAAGATGAGCTCATTTGGAAGAGTTTGCTAATGAAACTTTGGCAAACCCTAGAAATTAGCAGAAATGAACTTGTGTACATCTAGTTGAGAAAATCACTTCTCCTTGATGCACCACTTAGTGTAGTGGCCTCATTTGGTCATGTGAACATGCTCACAAAAGTTGGGGTCAAGGAGAGAAAGTTGGTAGTACAAAGTTGTTCAAATTTTATTGTGGTCAGAGAGGGTTTTGGGGGGTTGAGGGAGTCCTGGATAAGGGGGTATCCGAACAGCCGGACTATATACTCTGGCCGGACTGTTGGACCGTGAAGACACAAGACTCAAGACTTCGTCCCGTGTCCGGATGGGACTATCCTTTGCATGGAAGACAAGCTTGGCGATCCGGATGTTAGATCTCCTTTTTTGTAACCAACTCTGTGTAACCCTAGCCTCCTCCGGTGTCTATATAAACCGGAGGGTTTAGTCCGTAGGACGACAACGATCAGAATCATAGGCTAGCTTCTAGGGTTTAGCCCCTACGATCTCGTGGTAGATCAACTCTTGTAATACTCATATCATCAAGATCAATCAAGCAGGAAGTAGGGTATTACCTCCATCGAGAGGGCCCGAACCTGGGTAAAACATCTTGTCCCCTGCCTCCTGTTACCATTAGCCTTAGACGCACAGTTCGGGACCCCCTACCCGAGATTCGCCGGTTTTGACACCGACATTGGTGCTTTCATTGAGAGTTCCACTATGTCGTCGCTGCAAGGCTCGATGGCTCCTTCAATCATCAACAACAACGCAGTCCGGGGTGAGACTTTTCTCCCCGGATAGATCTTCGTGTTCGGCGGCTTCACACTGCGGGCCAATTCGCTTGGCCATCTGGAGCAGATCGACAGCTACGCCCCTGGCCATCGGGTCAGGTTCGGAAACTTGAACTACACGGCCGATATCCGCGGAGACTTGATCTTCGATGGATTCGGGCCTACGCCAGGAGCGCCGAACAGTCACGACGAGCACGGCTTAGACCTGCTGTCAGACAATGCTCCGGATATTGCGCCTGCAAGAGCTCCGGACCTAAATCCGGGGCAGATCGCGTCGTCCGAGGATGGGTGGATGGACCCCTCCCTGGAGGCCGCATACTCATCGGTGGTAGAGCCGAACACGGACTCCACCCCCAAGGAAGTCTATGTCACTGGACCCCCGGACTTGTGTCTGGCTGTAGATTCCAGACCGCGCGCTCCCGAGCCCGCCGAATCTGGTTGGGCTCCGGTAATGGAGTTCACCGTTGCGGATATCTTCCAGCACTCGCCCTTTGGCGACATGCTGAATTCATTAAAGTCTCTCTCTTTGTCAGGAGACTCTTGGCCGAACTATGTCCGGCTCGAGTGGGAAGCAGGCGACGAGGAAATTCGTTGCCCACCCACCACCCACTTCATTGCCATGGTCGATGATTTGACCGACGTGCTTGACTTCGACTCCAAAGACATCGACGGTGTGGACGAAGATGCAGGAGAAGAACAGGAACCACTGCCCATGGGGCACTAGACAGCCACCTCCTCGTATGATATATATATATATGGTGGACACTCCCAAAGAAACCAATGGCGATGAGGCAATGGAGGATAACCCGTCAAGGAAGAAATCAAAACATGGGCGTCATCGGCGCCGCTCCAAGCCCCGCCACAGCAATACCGGCACAGGAGAAGAAAACAATCCGGATGGTGCGGAAGATGAATACAATCCCGATCAGCCTGCCTTCGAGCAGGCCGAACAGGAAGACGGGTAGGTTAGCCCAGACGAACAGGCGACGGACGGATACTTGGAGGAGGACAACTACATGCCCCCCTCCAAAGACGAGGTGAGCCTCGACGATGATGAATTCGGCATGCCTGAGGATCCCGTAGAGTAGGAGCACTTCAAGCGCCGGCTTATGGCCACTGCAAGAAGCCTAAAAAAGAAGCACCAGCAGCTCCAAGCTGATCAAGATCTACTCACAGACAAATGGACTGAGGTCCTGGCAGCCGAGGAATATGGACTCAAGTGCCACCCCAAAGGTTACCCAAAACACAAGTTGCTACCTCAACTCGAGGAGGAGGCCCTAAAGCCCACACTACCAGCACAAGACGAGGCTGACCGGCCACCTCGTGGCCGGAATAAAATGGCGTATCAGCCCGAATACCAGCCCGCACCCCCACGCCAATACACTACGGCCTGGGGTAATAGGCAGGACCTGCGAGACATACTGGAAAACAAGGCAGGACAGCCAAGATCGATCTATGGATCACGGGGGCACGCCCCAACACGTGACGATGATCGTCATGTCGGATACACTATCAACAAGTTCGGCCGGGCCGAACATAACTGACAAGACTTATTCGAACTGCGTAGCAACATAGCCCCGCATAGAGGCGCCGCACACCCCCTCTACTTCACTCACGAAGTACTGGATCACGAATTCCTAGAAGGGTTTAAACCCGTAAACATTGAATCATGCGATGGCACAACAGACCCCGCGATGTGGATCGAAGATTTTCTTCTCCACATTCACATGGCCCGCGGTGACGATCTACACGCCATCAAGTATCTTCCCCTTAAACTCAAAGGACTGGCCCGACACTGGCTGAATAGCCTGCCGGCAAATTCCATCGGCAGTTGGGAAAACTTGGAGGACGCATTCCTCGACAACTTCCAAGGCACCTACATGCGACCACCGGATGCTGACGACTTGAGTCACATTACCCAACAGCCCGGAGAGTCAGGCAGGAAATTCTGGACTCGGTTCCTAACTAAAAAGAAACAAATTGTTGATTGTCCGGATGCCGAAGCCTTGGCAGCCTTTAAGCATAATTGAGGGAGTCCTGGATTAGGGGGTATCCGGACAGCCGGACTATATACTTTGGCCGTACAGATGGACGGTGAAGATACAAGACTCAAGAATTCGTCCTGTGTCCGGATGGGACTCTCCTTTGCATGGAAGACAAGCTTGGCAATCCGGATATTAGATTTCCTTCTTTGTAAACCAACTCTATGTAAACCCTAGCCCCCTCCGGTGTCTATATAAACTGGAGGGTTTGGTCCCTATAGGGATGATCAGAACTATCATAATCATCATAGGCTAGCTCTTAGGGTTTAACCTCTACGATCTCATGGTAGATCAACTCTTGTAATACTCATATCATCAAGATCAATCAAGCAGGAAGTAGGGTTTTACCTCCATCGAGAGGGCCCGTACCTGGGTAAAACATTGTGTCCCTTGCCTCTTGTTACCATTAGCCTTAGACGCACAGATCGGGACCCCCTACCCGAGATCCGCTGGTTTTGACTTCGACATTGGTGCTTTCATTCAGAGTTCC
This sequence comes from Triticum aestivum, assembly GCF_018294505.1. NCBI lineage: Eukaryota > Viridiplantae > Streptophyta > Magnoliopsida > Poales > Poaceae > Triticum > Triticum aestivum. Next base: position 305,775,130 of record NC_057813.1, on the reverse strand, counting down.
TCTGTGTCGTCGCTGCAAGGCTCGATGGCTCCTTCAATCATCAACAACAACACGGTCCAGGGTGAGACTTTTTCCCCCGGACAGATCTTCGTGTATGGCGGCTTCGCACTGCGGACCAATTCGCTTGTCCATCTGGAGCAGATCGACAGCTACGCCCTCGGCCATCAGGTCAGGTTTGGAAACTTGAACTACACGGTCGATATCTGTGGAGACTTGATTTTCGACGGATTCGGGCTTACGCCAGGAGCGCCGAACAGTCACGACGAGCACGGCTTAGACCTGCTGTCTGAAAATACTTGGGGTATCGCACCTACAGGAGCTCCGGACCTAAACCCAGGGTAGATCGCACCGTCAGAGGACGGGTGGATGGACCCCACCTCGGAGGCCACACACTCATCGGCGGTAGAGCTGAGCACCGGCTTCACCCTCAAGGAAGCCGGTGACACCGGACCCCCGGACTCGTGTCCGGCTGTAGGCTCCAGTCCCCGCACCCCTGAGCCCGCTGAATCTGGTTGGGCGCCGGTAATGGAGTTCACCGCTGCGGATATCTTCCAGCACTCTCCCTATGGCGATATGCTAAACTCGTTAAGGTCTCTTTCTTTGTCAGAAGACTCTTGGCCGAACTATGTCTGGCTCGAGTGGGAAGCGGGCGACGAAGGGATTCGTTGCCCACCCACCACCCACTTCATAGCCATGGTCGATGATTCGACCGACGTGCTTGATTTCGACTCTGAAGACATCGACGGTGTGGACGACGATGTAGGAGAAGAACAGGAACCACCACCCATGGGGTGGTGGACAGCCACCTCCTCATATGATATATATATGGTGGACACTCCGAAAGAAACCAATGGCGATGAGGCAATGGAGGATAACCCCTCAAGGAAGAAGGCAAAGCATGGGCGTTGTCAGCGCCGCTCCAAGCCCCGCCACAGCAATACTGGCACAGGATACTTTTCTAGGGAATTTTTGCAACAACGGTAAGCTTTCTGTTTTCAAACAGCAACATGTATACTAGCAAAATAAGAATGGTAAAGGCTATCCTTGACATTTTTATTGAAAGTAAAGATGCAAAACATTATTCTAAATGACATCAAGCAAATAATAACAAAAGAAAATGACGCACCAAGCAAAACACATATCATGTGGTGAATAAAAATATAGCTCCAAGTAAAGTTACCGATGAACGAAGACTAAAGAGGGGATGCCTTCCGGGGCATCCCTAAGCTTAGGCTCTTGGTTGTCCTTGAATATTACCTTGGGGTGCCTTGGGCATCCCCAAGCTTAGGCTCTTTCCACTCCTTATTCCATAGTCCATCGAATCTTTACCCAAAACTTGAAAACTTCAACCACACAAAACTCAAAACAAAACTCGTAAGCTCCGTTAGTATAAGAAAATAAAAACACCACTTAGGTACTATAATGAACTCATTCTAAAGTCATATTGGTGTTAAACCTACTGTATTCCAACTTCTCTATGGTTCATACCACTTAATACTAGCCATAGATGCATCAAAATAAGCAAACAACACATAGAAAACAGAATCTGTCAAAAACAGAACAGTCTGTAGTAATCTGTATCAAACGTATACTTATGGAACACAAAAATTCTGAAATAAATTTCTGGACCTGAGGAATTTTTCTATTAATCATCTGCAAAAATAATCAACCTAAAAGCATTCTTTATTAAAAAATGGCAGCTATCCTCGTGAGCGCTAAAGTTTCTGTTTTTTACAGCAAGATCATAAAGACTTCACCCAAGTCTTCCCAAAGGTTCTACTTGGCACAAACACTAACTAAAACATAAAACCACATCTAACCAGAGGCTATATAAATTATTTATTACTAAACAGTAACAAAAAGCAAGGAACAAAAATAAAGTTGGGTTGCCTCCCAACAAGCGCTATCGTTTAACGCCCTTAGCTAGGCATGATGAAATGATGCTCACAAAAAAGATAAGAATTGAAACATAAAGAGAGCATCACAAAGCTTATGACTAGCACATTTAAGTCAAACCCTCTTCCTATGCATAGGGATTTTGTGAGCAAACAACTTATGGGAACAATAATCCACTAGCATAGGAAAGTAAAACAAGCATAGCTTCAAAATTTTCAACACATAGGGAGGAAACTTGATATTATTGCAATTCCTACAAGCATATATTCCCCCCTTATAATAATTTTCAGTAGCATCATGAATGAATTCAACAATATAACCAGCACCTAGAGCATTCTTTTCATGATCTACAAGCATTGAATTTTTATTACTCTCCACATAAGCAAATTTCTTCTCATGAATAGTAGTGGGAGCAAACTCAACAAAATAATTATCATGTGAGGCATAATCCAATTGAAAAGTAAAATCATGATGACAAGTTTCATGGTTATCATTATTCTTAATAGCATACAAGTCATCACAATAATCATCATAGATAGCAACTTTGTTCTCATAATCAATTGGAACCTCTTCCGAAATAGTGGAATCATCACTAAATAAAGTTGACACTCTTCCAAATCCACTTTCATATTCATCACAATAAGATTCAACATCCTCAAAAATAGTGGGATCACTACTTCCTAAAGTTGACACTCTTCCAAACCCACTTTCATATTTATCACAATAAGATTCAACATCCTGAAAAATAGTGGGATCACTACTTCCTAAAGTTGACACTCTTCCAAACCCACTTTCATCAATATAATCATCATAAATAGGAGGCATGCTTTCATCATAATAAATATTCTCATCAAAACTTGGAGGACTAAACAAATCATCTTCATCAAACATAGCATCCCCAAGCTTGTGGCTTTGCATATCATTAGCATCATGGATATTCAAGGAATTCATACTAACAACATTGCAATCATGCCCATCATCTACATATTTTATGCCAAGCATTCTATGTAATTCTTCTTCTAGCACTTGAGCACAATTTTCCTTTCCATCAAACTCACGAAAGATATTAAAAAGACGAAGCGTATGAGACAAACTTAACTCCATTTTTTGTAGTTTTCTTTTATAAACTAAACTAGAGATAAAACAAGAAACAAAAAGATTCGATTGCAAGATCTAACGACATACCTTCAAGCACTCACCTCCCCGGCAACGACGCCAGAAAAGAGCTTGATGTCTACTACACAACCTTCTTCTTGTAGACGTTGTTGGGTGTGCAAGTGCACAGGTTTGTAGGACAGTAGCAAATTTTCCTCAAGTGGATGACCTAAGGTTTATCAATCCGTAGGAGGCATAGGATGAAGATGGTCTCTCTCAAGCAACCCTGCAACCAAATAACAAAGAGTCTCTTGTGTCCCCAACACACCCAATACAATGGCAAATTGTATAGGTGCACTAGTTCGGCGAAGAGCAAGTGCAATATGGATGGTAGATAAAGGTATTTGTAATCTGAAATTATAAAAACAGCAAGGTAGCTAATGATAAAAGTGAGTGTAAACGGTATTGCAATGATAGGAAACAAGGCCTAGGGTTCATACTTTCACTAGTGCAAGTTCTCTCAACAATAATAACATAGATAGATCATATAACAATCCCTCAACATGCAACAAAGAGTCACTCCAAAGCCACTAATAGCGGAGAACAAACGAAGAGATTATGGTATGGTACGAAACCACCTCAAAGTTATCCTTTCTGTTCTATCTATTCAAGAGTTCGTAGTAAAATAACATAAAGCTATTCTTTCCGCTCAATCCATCATAGAGTTCATACTAGAATAACACCTTAAGACACAAATCAACCAAAACCCTAATGTCACCTAGATACTCCATTGTCACCTCAAGTATCCGTGGGCATGATTATACGATATGCATCACACAATCTCAGATTCATCTATTCAACCAACACAAAAGTACTTCAAAGAGTGCCCCAAAGTTTCTACCGGAGAGTCAAGACGAAAACGTGTGCCAATGCCTATGCATAGGTTCATGGGCGGAACCCTCAAGTTGGTTACCAAAACATACATCAAGTGGCACATGATATCCCATTGTCATCATAGATAATCACGGCAAGACATACATCAAGTGTTCTCAAATCCTTAAAGACTCAATCCAACAAGATAACTTCAAAGGGAAAACTCAATCCATTACAAGAGAGTAGATGGGGAGAAACATCATAAGATCCAACTATAATAGCAAAGCTTGCGATACATCAAGATCGTGCCATAGAGAGAACACGAGAGAGAGAGATCAAACACATAGCTACTGGTACATACCCTCAGCCCCGAGGGTGAACTACTCCCTCCTCATCATGGATAGTCTCGGGATGATGAAGATGGCCACCAGTGATGGGTTCCCCCTCCGGCAGGGTGCCGGAATGGGCTCCCGGGAGGTTTTTGGTGGCTACAGAGGCTTGCGACAGCAGAACTCCCGATCTATCTGGATATTCGATGTTTTTAGGGTACGTAGGCTTATATAGGCGAAAGAAGTCGGTGAGGAGGTGCTCGAGGGGCCCACGAGACACGGGGGCACGCCCAGTAGGGGGGGTGCCCTCCTATCTCCTGGCCTCCTTGATGCTCTTGTGACGTGAACTCCAAGTCTTCTGGGTGATATTCTTCCAAAAAATCACGCTGCCGACGGTTTCATTCCGTTTGGACTTCGTTTGATATTCCTTTTCTTCGAAATACTGAAACAGGCAATGAAACAGCAATATGGGCTGGGCCTCTGGTTAATAGGTTAGTCCCAAAAGTAATATAAAAGTGTATAATAAAGCCCATAATCATTCAAAACAGATAATAATATATCATGAATGCTTCATAAATTATAGATACGTTGGAGACGTATCAAGAGTCAGCCAGAAAATTCTGGACTCGGTTCCTAACTAAAAAGAACCAAATTGTCGACTGTCCGGATGCCGAAGCCCTAGCGGCCTTTAAGCATAATATCCGCGATGAGTGGCTCGCCCGACACCTCGGCCAGGAAAAACCAAAATCCATGGCGGCCCTCACGACACTAATGACACGCTTTTGCGTGGGCGAGGACAACTGGTTGGCTCGCAGTAGCACCACACCAATAAACTCTGGCACTTCAAACGTCCGCGACAATAACGGCAAGCCACGGCGCAACAGACATAAGCGTCGAAACAATGGTGACAACACTGAAGACACGGCAGTCAACGCCAGATTCAGTGGCTCAAAATTCGGTCAGCGGAAAAAGCCGTTCAAAAGAAACAATCAAGGACCATCCAGTCTGGACCGCATACTTGATCGCTCATGCCAAATTCACGGCACCCTGGATAAGCCAGCAAACCACACTAATAGAGACCGTTCGGTGTTCAAACAGGCCGGTAAGATAAACACCGAGAACAAGGACAAGGGGCTGCACAGCGGTGATGACGAAGAGCCCCGGCGTCCGAACACGGGGGGACAGAAGAAATTTCCTCCCCAGGTGAAAACGGTCAACATGATCTACGCCACCCACATTCCCAAACGGGAACGAAAGAGAGCACTGAGGGACGTCTATGTGATGGAGCCAGTCGCCCCAAAATTCAACCCATGGTCAGCCTGCCCGATCACCTTTGATCGTAGGGATCACCTTATCAGCATCCTTCACGGCGGTTCAGCCGCATTGGTCCTAGACCCAATCATTGACGGATTTCACCTCACACGAGTCCTTATGGACGGCGGCAGCAGCCTGAACCTGCTTTATCAGGACACAGTGTGCAAAATGGGCATAGACCCCTCAAGGATCAAGCCCACCAAAACCACCTTCAAAGGTGTAATTCCAGGAGTAGAGGCCTGTTGCACGGGCTCCATAACACTGGAAGTGGTCTTCAGATCTCCGGATAACTTCCGTAGTGGTTATCATGCACTGCTTGGACGAACCACATTCGCTCGATTCAATGCGGTACCACACTATGCATACCTTAAGCTCAAGAAGCCAGGACCTCGCGGGGTCATAACAATCAACGGAAACATGGACCGCTCTCTCCGTACAAAAGAGCATACTACAGCCCTCGCGGCAGAAGTACAAAGCAGCCTTCTCCGGCAAACCACCAATCCGGCGACAACAACTCCGAACACCATCAAGCGAGTCCGAAGTACCCCGCAACAGGATCGCCAGGCACGCCAAGAGCGCGACTAGCAGTCCGGCCTCCGCTCCAGCCCCATTAAGGCAGCATTCGTGTCGCACGTAAACAATTACGCACTCAAAATACCATGGGCATAGGCAGAGGTGCGATAGTGACACAGTCACCAGTGCGGTTCAGCCGCAACATACTTTAATAACCCCCTCTATCTTTTAGGACCCTGCTTCCGGGCAGCCTCTTCAGAAGAGCCGGATTATGGGACTTTCACAGGAGAGAAATCCAAGGAGGCAAAAGGCATTGCACACAAAGGGAATACCTAGGTGGAATCTATTCATGATCGTTATACCTGTTTTATATACCTACATGTGGCCCGCCCTTGGATAGGACATGTCAAATAGTCCTATTTACCTCTGCTCAACACATTCATTGTAAACATACGCTTAGACGTATTATCCATCAATGGGAGATTATATATAGCATCAGCTTATTATTCCTATCTGCACATTTTTCATATAAATGTTTATTTACTATTGCATCCGTACACCTTGGTATGTTCAGTTTGCCAGGGGCTTCTTACGCGTCCCTTAATACGGCAAGGAAAGTCCAAACACTTTCGACAGTGCAGCACCCCAAACTTATAGCATTATATGCATCAGCTCCAAATCATGTCTTGGGTCAATAGTTGGGTTAGCCCGGCTCCCTTGTTTTGGTACCTTACGTTCCGTTATATCGGCTAAGGTAGCGCAGGGATAACTACTGTGATTGTGTCCCGGTTCTTCCGGACGAGCACCTCAGTAGAAAAAGGCAAAAACTGACCGGCATGATGCGGCAAGAGCTGGTCGCTGTTTTAGAGGTCTTAAAATCCTTAAAGATTTCTCCGCTTTAGGCGAGGAATCGGCCTCGTACAATTTAGGCGTATATAGCACCCTAATTTGGCTTTCCGAATTCTAGGGGCTTCGCCGAAATTTAAAATTATAGACTTCTATGGCTAAGTGAAAGTTATAAAGCCGCATAGTCCGATTGCCTTGTTCGCTGCGCCAAACACCTCCTTCAGGGACCAAATATTTGGATAAAGAGTGTCTGGGTTCTCCACGAACACCCCAGTACTAGTTACATGGGGGCGGAAGCCGACGAGTGGCCTACTTTCAGAATTTTATAAATAGCCGCATAGAAGGTAATATTTTAAATCAACAAAGCGCTATATAGCGCACATAACTTCGTCTTCATATTACAAAAACGACAGGAGTACATTAACTCAAAGATTGTGTCCTTTGTACATTCATCGGCCACGAGGCGAGCGCCTTTCATAACGCCATCATAATATTTCTCGGGATAGCGACGCGCCTTGCCCTCCGGCGGTCCATCCTTCACCAGCTTCTCCGCATCCAGCTTGCCCAATGCACCTTCCCACGGGCAAAGGCTTGGCGGGCGCCCTCAATGCAAACGGATCGCTTGATCACTTCCAACCGCGGACAGGCATTTACCATCCACTTTATCAGGCCGAAGTAGCTAGCGGGCAGGGGCTCACCAGGCCACATCCGGACTATGAAATCCTTCATAGCCACTTAGGCCGCCCTGTGGAGTTCAACTAGTTGCTTTAATTGGTCACTCAAAGGCATTGGGTGTTCGGCTCTAGCATACTGGGACCAGAACAGCTTCTCTGTTGAGCTCCCCTCTTCGGCACGGTAGAACTCGCGGCATCTGATATGTTGCATGGTAGATCTGCGAATGCCCCTGGGGAGCTCCGAATTCGGGTAAGTAAAAGAAATGCCTCCTCCACATGCTTGCTTTGCATAAAGAATGTCTTACCCGCCGCTATCTTCTTGGCCGCCTGGGTTTCCTGCTGGGCCTTTTTGGCTTCGGCCTTGGCGTCTTTCATACTCAAAAGGGCCTTCACAAGTTCAGACTCCTTCGTCTCGAAGTCACGCTCCAAGGACTCGAACTTCTTGTCGAGCTACTGGAGCTCTTGCTGTACCTCGCCCACCCTAGCATTTTGCTTTTCACACTCAATGCGCTCCATGGCCGCCTTGTTTTCGGCCTCGGATAGCGCTTTCTTCAGGGACGCCACTTCGGTCGTGGCCCCTATTGCAAAATCATGACGTTTTTTTAGCGTCACCAATTTTTTATTCTTTGTGATATGTGAACGGGGCATCACTCACCATTGTTCTCTTCGAGCCGCCTCTTCGTGAGGCTGAGCTCTCCCTGGGTCTGCTCCAGGTCCCGCTTGAGTCCGGAGACCTCCGCCGTGCGGGCAGCAGCGGCAAGCAGCACTGCCTGCTTATTCACATAGACACCCAATATTGGACTCCTGCGGATTAAAATTGACCCTCCGTTTGGCTTTTCTTTTCGAACACCAAACAGAGTGTCAGGGGCTACTGTCTATCGGGTGATAATTTCACACACTTTTGATTACTTACCTCAAAGCCTATCGGGAGGCTGGTGCAGGCTTCGGTCAATCCGCTTTTGGCGGACTGAACCTTCTGAATCACCGCACTCATAAGAGTATGGTGCTCTTCATCCATGGAAGCGCTGCGAAGCACTTCCAGCAGACTATCCGACGCCTCTGGCGTAACGGAAGTCATCGGCACGGACGGCTCGCCCTCCTTAGCGAGGGACTGCCTACCCGAATCCGGAACCTTTAGAGGTTCCGGTACAGTGTCCGGCTGGGAGCCCGACTTGCTGTGGCTCCCGTCGGCACAATCTGCGGGGATCTTGCGCCCCGCGTGCCCGGTGTCTCGAATTTTGCCTTGGGGCGTCTCCAGAGTCGCCTTCCCTTGCTCAGGGAGCCTTTGGGACAACACCTCCGTGTCATCCGCAGGCCGAGGGGAAGTGGCCATTGGGAGCAAATTCATCGCCGAATCGCTCAAAGACCCACCCAAAGAGGATACCTCGGGATGGGCCCTGGCCGGACTGCATATGCGTGTTCGGCGTTATAACAGACTATGAAGCAAAGTCGCACTAAAGTACAATGGAAGTGCGGATACTTACGATCTTACTAGGGGCTTCCCCCTGGGCAGCCACTCCTCCTCACTGAAGGCGGCCGTGGTGGAGTAATCCAGAAGGGACGCCTTTCCCTTCTTGGGCGTCCTAGCCTCCCCCTCTGGGGAGGCTTTCCTTTTCTTCTCCTCCCCAGTGCGGGGAGGTGGAATTTCTTCGTGATCCCCCCTCCCCCCGCCTCCGCAGGAGGAATCTGCCTCGTCGTCCTCAGACGATGAGCCTATGACGGCCTTGCGTCGGGGACCTTTCCTGGTCCACTAGGCCGCCCTCTTAGGCCCTTCGGCCTTCCCGGATGGGGCGGACCTTTCCTTCTCCTCCTCCCCTTCATGGGAGGAGTGTGCCTCATCGTCTTCGGACGAGGCGTCCGATACGACCTTACGCCGGAGACCCTTCCTGGTCCCCGGGGCCTTCTTTTCAGCCTTCTTTTCCGGCGCCTTGTAGGGCGCCGAGACTAGAATTTCCGTTAGGAGAGCGGTCGCCGGACCTTCTGGCAGTGGAGCCGGACAGTCGATCCGCTCCACCATCTCCACGTACTCCTGATAAAGTACACACGATGACTTAAAATCCTCCCATGAGTATGCTGGGAAAACTACATGTGGTGATGGTTAGAAAACTCACCGGACGCGGGGGGGGGCGTGGAGTCCACGGTCCTCGGATGTGGGAGGAGGTATTTCGGAGGCCTTGAACAGCACCTTCCATGCGTCCTTGTGTGTCGTGTCGTAGAGCTCTTGAAGTGTCTGGTGTTCGGCCGGGACGAACTCCCACAGATTAAAAGCCCGTCTTTGGCACGGAAGAATTCAGCGGACAAGCATGACCTAGACCACGTTGACAAGCTTGATTTTCTTGTCAATCATATTCTTGATGCAGTTCTGAAGTCCGGTCAGCTCCGCAGGCTCGCCCCAGGCCAGGCCCTTCTTTTCCCAGGAGGTGAGCAGCATGGGAATTCCGGATCAGAATTCGGGGGCCGCCGCCCAGTTGGCGTCGCGCGGCTCGGTGATGTAGAACCACCCCAATTGCCACCCTTTCACGGTCTCCATGAAGGAGCCGTCAAGCCAGGTGATGTTGGGCATCTTTCCCACCATGGCGCCTCCGCACTCCGCTTGCTGGCCGCTCACGATCTTTGGCTTCACACAGAAGATTCATAGCCACAAGCTGAAGTGAGTCTTGATGTGGAGGAAGGCCTCGCACACGACGATGAACGCCTATATGTTGAGGACGAAGTTTGGGGCTAGATCATGGAAGTCGAGCCCATAGTAAAACATAAGCCCGTGGACGAAGGGATGAAGTGGAAATACCAGTCCATGAGTGAAGTGGGCAAGGAACACGACCCTCTCGTGGGGTCCCGGAGTCGGAATGATCTGCCCTGCGTCCAGTAGCCAGTGCGCAATATCTGGGGCCAAGTATCTGGCCGCCCAGAGCTTCGTGATATGCTCCTCCTTCATGGTGGAGGCCACCCACTTGCCCCCTACTCCAGACATGTTTGTCTGTGCGGAGAAGATATGAACTAGGGCGCTGGAGCTCGAGGGTGCGAGAATGGATAAGCAGAGGAGGAAGAAGGCGTGGGTAAAAATGGGGAAATCCTTATCCCTTTATAGAGGCGACGAAGATGGTGCGCCTCCCCACTTGCCCATTGAAGATCGCTTATTTCCCAAGCACCGCGGTTGATGGTGCGGTTGGGTTACCCATACCCGTATTGATGCGAATCCCGTGATAAGGGAACACGATCTCTGCTTCGACAAGACATGCTGAGGAAACCGCCTCGCAATATGCGTTGTGGCTGGTTGTGGGAAAACGGTTCGAATAATGACTCGACCGTAGTGTCATGTCACATCGTCTGTAGTCGTCAGTGGATTACATTTGTGAAATATAGTTCTCTCTACGGTGGTATGTGAAGATCATCTTGCGGATCCGGACACGATCTAAGTGTTCGATAATTACTTTGGAGTATTCGGAGATGGAACTAGACTTGCAATGCCGAAGATAAAACTGCGCGCCGGACTCATCGTCATTGAAGCATGGTTCAGGGGCTACTGAGGGAGTCCTGGATTAGGGGGTATCCGGACAGCCAGACTATATACTTTGGCCGGACTGATGGACCGTGAAGATACAAGACTCAAGACTTCGTCCCATGTCCGGATGGGACTCTCCTTTGCGTGGAAGACAAGCTTGGCGATCCGAATATTAGATTTCCTTCTTTGTAAACAGACTCTGTGTAAACCCTAGCCCCCCCCCGGTGTCTATATAAACCGGAGGGTTTGGTCCGTATAGGGACGATCAGAACAATCATAATCATCATAGGCTAGCTCTTAGGGTTTAACCTCTACGATCTCGTGGTAGATCAACTCTTGTAATACTCATATCATCAAGATCAATCAAGCAGGAAGTAGGGTTTTACCTCCATCGAGAGGGCCCGAACCTGGGTAAAACATTGTGTCCCTTGCCTCCTGTTACCATTAGCCTTAGACGCACAGATCGGGACCCCCTACCCGAGATCCACCGGTTTTGACACCGACAATAATATCCGCGACGAGTGGCTTGCCCGACACCTCACCCAAGAAAAACTGAAGTCCATGGCGGCCCTCACGACACTCATGAGCCACTTCAGCGCGGACGAGGATAGCTGGTTGGCTCGCGGTAGCACCACGCCTAGAACCTCCGGCACTTCAGATATCCGTGACAGCAACGGCAAGCCACGGTGCAACAGATACAAGCGTCGGAACAATGGCAACAACATCGAAGACACGACAGTCAACGTCGGTTTCCGTGGCTCAAAATCCGGTCAGCAAAAAAAGGCGTTCAAAAGAAACAATCAGGGATCGTCCAGTCTGGACCGCATACTTGATCGCTCGTGCCAAATTCACGGCACCCCTGATAAGCCAGCCAACCACACTAACAGAGATTGCTGGGTGTTCAAACAGGCCTTCAAAATAAATGCCGAAAACAAGGACAAGGGGCTGCATGCCAACGATGACGAGGAGCCCCGGCGTCCGAACACGGGGGGACAGAAGAAATTTCCTCCCCAGGTGAAAACGGTAAATATGATCTATGCCACCCACATTCCCAAACGGGAGCAAAAGCGAGCACTAAGGGACGTCTACACGATGGAGCCAGTCGCCCCAAAGTTCAACTCATGGTCAGCCTATCCGATCACTTTTGATCGTAGGGACCACCCTACGAGCATCCGTCACGGCGATTCAGCCGCATTGGTCCTTGACCCAATCATCGACCGATTCCACCTCACGCGAGTCCTTATGGACAGTGGCAGTAGCCTGAACCTGCTTTATCAGGACACAGTGCGGAAAATGGGCATCGATCCTTCAAGGATCAAACCCACCAAAACCACCTTTAAAGGCGTAATTCCAGGAGTAGAGGCTCGTTGTACGGGCTCCATAACACAGGAAGTGGTCTTCGGATCCCCGGATAACTTCCAAAGCAAGGAGTTAATCTTTGATATCGTCCCTTTCCGTAGTGGCTATCACGCATTGCTTGGACGAACCACATTCGCTCGATTCAATGCGGTACCACACTATGCATACCTAAAGCTCAAGATGACAGGACCTCGCGGGGTAATAACAGTCAACGGAAACACCGACCGCTCTCTCCGTACAGAAGAGCACACTGCGGCCCTCGCGGCAGAAGTACAAAGCAGCCTTCTCCAGCAAACCACCAATCCGGCGACAACAACCCCGAACACCGTTAAGCGAGCTCGGAGTACCCTGCAACAGGATCGCCAGGCACGCCAAGAGCGCGACTAGCAGTCCGGCCACCACCCTAGCCCCATTCAGGCAGTATTTGTGCCGCGCGTACACAATTACGCACTCAAAATACCATGGGCATAGGCGGAGGCGCAACGGTGACGCGGTCCACAGTGCGGTTCAACCGCCACATACTTTAAATAACCTTCTTTCCCTTTCAGGACCCTACTTTCGGGCAGCCTTCTCAGAGAACTGGATCATCGGGCTTATCACAGGAGGGAAAACCAAGGAGGCAAATGGCTTTGCGCACAAAGGGAATACCCAGGTGGTATCTGTCAATGATCGTTATACCTGTTTTACATACCCGCATGCGGCCCGCCCTTGGATAGGACATGTCAAATAGTCCTATTTGCTTCTGCTTAACGCATTAATTGTACACATATGCTTGGACGTATTATTTAACAATGGGACATAATATATAGCGTCAGCTTATTATTCCTATCTTTACATTTTCCCTAAAAATGTTTATTTAATATTGAATCCGTACACTTTGGTACGTTCAGTTTGCCAGGGGCTTCTTATGGTGCCCCATAATACGGCAAGATAAGTCCGAACACTTTCAACAGTGCGACACCCTGAACTTATAGCATTATATGCATCAGCTCTGAATCATGTCTTGGGTCAATAGCTGGGTTTGCCCAGCTCCCTTGTTTTGGTACCTTACGTTCCGTTATATCGGCTAAGGTAGTGCAGGGAGAACTACTACGATTGTGTCCCGGTTCTTCCGGATGAGCACCTCAGTAGAGAAAGCCGAAAACGGACTGTCATGATGCGGTAAGAGCTGGTCGCTGTTTGAGAGGTCTTAAAATCCTTAAAGATTTTTTACGCTTCAGGCGAGGAATCGGCCTTGTCCGATTTAGGCGTGTATAGCGCCCCAATTCGGCTTTCTGAATTCTAGGGGCTTTGCCGAAATTTAAAATTGTAGACTTATATGGCTAAGTGAGAGTTATAAAGCTGCATAGTCTGATTACCTTGTTCGCTGCGCCAAACACCTCCTTCAAAGACCAAAAATTTGGATAAAGAGTGTTTGGGTTTTCCACGAACACCCCAGTACTAGTTATGTGGGGGCGGAAGCCGATGATTGGCCTACTTTCAGAATTTTATAAACAGCCGCACAGAAGGTAATATTTTAAATCAACACAGCGCCATATAGCGCAAACAAATTCGTTTTCATATTACAAAGACGACATGACTACATTCACTCAAAGATTGTGTCCTTGGTACATTCATCGGCCACGAGACGAGCGCCTTTCATAACGCCATCATAATATTTCTCGGGGTAGCGATGCGCCTTGCCCTCCGGCGGTCCATCCTTCACCAGCTTCTCTGCATCCAGCTTGGCCCAATGCATTTTCGCACGGGCAAAAGCCCGGCGGGCACCCTCAATACAAACGGATCACTTGATAACTTCAAGCCGCGGACAGGAATTTACCATCTGCTTTATAAGGCCGAAGTAGCTGTCGGGCAGGGGCTCACCAGGCCACATCCGGACTATGAAGTCCTTCATGGCCACTTCGGCTGCCCTGTGGAGTTCAACCAATTGCTTCAGTTGGTCACTCAGAGGCATTGGGTGTTCGGCTCCAGCATACTGGGACCAGAACAGCTTCTCCGTCGAGCTCCCCTCTTCGGCACGGTAGAACTCCGTGGCATCCGATATGCTGCGTGGCAGATTGTGAATGCCACTGGAGAGCTCCGAATTCGGGTACGTAAAAGAAATGTCTCCTCCACATGCTTGCTTTGCATAATGAATGCCTTACCCGCCGCTATCTTCTTGGCCGCCTGGATTTCCTGTTGGGCCTTTTGGGCTTCGGTCTTGGCGTCTTTCGCACTCAGAAGGGCCTTCGCAAGCTCAAACTCTTTCGTCTTGAAGTCACGCTCCAAGGACTCGAACTTCTTGCCGAGCTCCTGGAGCTCTTGCTGTACCTCGCCCACCCTAGCATCTTGCTTGTCACGCTCAATGCACTCCGTGGCCACCTTGTCTTCGGCCTCGGATAGCGCTTTCCTCAGGGCCGCCACTTCGATCGTGGCCCCTATTAAAAAATGATGACGCTTTTTATTAGCGTCACCAATTTTTTCTCCTCTATACGACACATGAACGGGGTATCACTCACCTTTGTTCTCTTCAAGCTGCCTCTTCGTAAGGTTGAGCTCCTCTTCGGCCTGCTTCAGGTCCCGTTCGAGTACGGCGACCTCCATTGTGCGGGCAGCAGCGGCAAGCAGCACCGCCTGCTTATTAACATAGGCACATACTGTTAGATTCCTGCGGTTTAAAGTTGACCCTCCGTTTGGCTTTTCTTTCCGAACACCAAACAGAGTATCAGGGGCTACTGTCTATTGGGTGATAATTTCTCACACTTCTGATTACTTACCTCAAAGCCTGTCAGGAGGCTGGTGCAGGCTTCGGTCAATCCGCTTTTGACAGACCGAACCTTCTGAATCACCGTACTCATAAGAGTACGGTGCTCTTCATCCATGGAAGCGCCATGAAGCACTTCCAGTAGACTATCTAACGCCTCTGGTGCAACGGAGGTCATCGGCACGGCTGGCTCGCCCTCCTTAGCGAGGGGCTGCCTACCCAAATCTGGAACCTTTGGAGGTTCCGGTGCAGTGTTCGGCTAGGAGCCCAACTTGATGCGGCTCTCGTCAGCATAATCTATGGGGATCTTACTCCCCATGTGCTCGGTGTCTGGAATTTCGCCTTGGGGCGCCTCCAGAGCTGCCTCCCCCTGCTCTGGTACCCTTTGGGACCACACCTCTGTGTCATCCGCGGGACGAGGGGAGGTGGCCGTCGGGAGCGAATTCATTGCCGAATCGCTCAGAGACCCATCCGAAGAGGATACCTCGGGATGGGACCTGGCCGAACTGCATATGCATGTTCGGCGTTATAACAAACTATGAAGCTAAGTTGCATTAAAAGTACTACAGAGTGTGAATACTTACGATCTCGCTAGGGGCTTGCCCCTGGGTAGCCACTCCTCCTCGCTATAGGCGGCAGTTGTGGAGTGGTCCGGAGGGAGGGTCCGTCCCTTCTTGGACCCTTCGGCCTCCCCGGAAAGGATGGCCTTCCTCTTATTCCCCCCTCGTTTTTGGGGAGGGGGTTTTCCTCCTCCTCCTGGTTGTCATTGGAGGAGTCCGCCCTGGTGTCTTCGGACGATGAGTCCGCACCACGTTGCGCCGGGAACTTCTTCTGGTCCCCGTGGCCTTTTTCTTGGACTTCTTCTCCGGCACCTCATAGGGTGTCGGAGCCAGCACCTCCGTCAGGAGTTCGTCTGCTGGGTCCTCAGGCAACGGAGCCAGACAGTCGATCCGCTCCATCCTCGCCACATATTCCTATTAAAATCAGCACAGTGGCCTAAGTTTCTCCCACGAATATACTGAGGAAAGGCACATCTTGCGAAATGTAGAATGCTTACCGCATTGGCCTGGCGCCTGGCACTGAGTCCACGGTCCTTAGAGGTAGGGGGAGGAACTTCGCTAGCCCTGAACAACACCTTCCAGGCATCCTTGTGCATCGTGTCAAAGAGCTCTTGCAGTGTCTGGTGTTGGACCGCGTCGAACTCCCACAGGTTGAATGCCTGTCTCTGACACGGGAAAATCCGGCGAAATAGCATGACCTGGACTACATTGACCAGCTTGATATTCTTGGTTATCATGTTTTTGACGCAGTTCTGGAGTCCAGTTAGCTCTAGGGATGCGCTCCAGGCCAGGCCCTTCCTCTTCCAGGAAGTGAGCCGCACAGGGATGTCGGATCGTAATTCGGGGGCCCCCACCCAGTTGGTGTCACGCGGCTCGGTGATGTAGAACCACCCAGATTGCCACCCCTTCACGATCTCTGCAAAGGAGCCTTCGAGCCAGGTGACGTTGGGCATCTTGCTCACCATGGCGCCACCGCACTCCGCCTGCTGGCCGACCACTATCTTTGGCTTTACGTTGAAGATCTTTAGCCACAGGCCAAAGTGGGGCCTGATGCGGAGAAAGGCCTCGCACACGACGATGAACGCCGAGATGTTGAGGATGAAGTTAGGGGCCAGATCATGAAAATCCAGCCCGTAATAGAACATGAGCCCACGGACAAATGGGTGGAGTGGGAATCCCAGTCCGCGGACGAAGTGGGCGAGGAACACGACCCTCTCGTGGGGTCCTGGAGTCAGAATAATCTGCCCTGCGTCCGAGAGCCGATGCGCGATATCTGCGGCCAAGTACCCAGCCGCCCGGAGCTTCGTAATGTGCTCCTCCTTGACGGTGGAGGCCACCCACTTGCCCCCCGCTCCGGACATGATTGACTTTGCGGAGAAGGCGTGAACTAGGGCGCTGGAGCTCGAGGGTGCAAGAAAGGATGGGCAAAGGAGGAAGAAGGCGTGGGTAAAATAGGAGATCCTTATCCCTTTATAGAGGTGGCGAAAACGGTGCGCCTCCCCGCTTGCCTAATGAAATCGCTTATTTTCCAAGCGCCACGTTAATAGCGCGGTTGGGTTACCTGTACCCGTATTAATGAGGATCCCGTGATAAGGGGACATGATCTCTGCTTCGACAAGATGTGCCGAGGAAACCGCCTCGCAATATGTGCGGTGGCTGGTTGTGGGGAAACAGTTCGAATAATGACTCGACCATGGTGTGATGTCACGTTATCTAAATTTGTCAGCAGATTATATTTGTGGAATATTCTTCTCTCAACGGTGGTATGTGAAACTCGTCTTGCAGAGCCAGACACGATTTAAGTGTTCGAGGTTTACTTTGGAGTATTCGAAGATGGAACTCGCCTTGCAATGCCGAAGACAATCTGCACGCCGGACTCATCATCATTCAAGCCTGGTTCAGGGGCTACTGAGGGAGTCCTGGATAAAGGGGTATTCGGACAGCCAGACTATATACTCTGGCCGGACTGTTGGACCGTGAAGACACAAGACTCAAGACTTCGTCCCGTGTCCGGATGGGACTCTCCTTTGCGTGGAAGACAAGCTTGGCGATCCGGATGTTAGATCTCCTTTTTTGTAACCAACTCTGTGTAAGCCTCCTCCGATGTCTATATAAACCTGAGGGTTTAGTCCGTAGGACGACAACGATCAGAATCATAGGCTAGTTTCTCGGGTTTAGCCCCTACATCTCGTGGTAGATCAACTCTTGTAATACTCATATCATCAAAATCAATCAAGCAGGAAGTAGGGTATTACCTCCATCGAGAGGGCCCGAACCTAGGTAAAACATCGTGTCCCCTGCCTCCTGTTACCATTAGCCTTAGACGCACAGTTCGAGACCCCCTACCCGAGATCCGCCGGTTTTGACACCAACAGGGGGATTTGGTGATGTTATCTTGTTCTCCAAGACATGAGGCTTGGCAAGATCATCCAATATGTCATATGTGACATGCTAGAATTTTCTTGGAATTTTTAGAGAATATTTCCTTTGTAAATATTCAAAAGCTTGAAATATCCAAAAAAGGATTTTGGAGGGATTTTACCAATGTTTTGAACATGACCATGTGTTGAAACTCTTATATATGGACAATATATGTCCACTGAGTTTCCCTGAATTTTCACAAATATTTTTAAAGCATTAAAAATAATTTTAACCTATTAAAGACCCTTTTTGGCCTAAGGAAAAAACCTTTAAATAAAATAGGAAAATTACTTTTAAAGTTATAATTTTGTGGTTTATGGGAGTCCTATATCTAGTAGGTTTCAAATATACTCTTTGAAATATTTGTCATACCCCAAATCAAGTACTTGTAGTGCAAACCTCAATTCAGAGGGTTTTGGAAAACTGATTTTTTTAAATACTATTTGGCTAAATTATTTTTGTAAGAAAATACTATATTGCACTATACACATGGCATGATCATTGGACAGAAGTTTGGGGCAAGGAGATGAAGTATATAAGGTGGAATTGTGTTGACTTTAAGGAGCACTTGAAAATCACACAAAGAAAACCAACTCCAAATAAAAAGCCAAATAATGAAAAGTTTTTGTTGGTCCAAATTTTCATGCTTTATTAATGCAAATGATATGTTACAAAATGCAGGGTGTGACACAACCCCTCGGGTTCAACCGCCGTCGATCTCATTCATGACCCCGCCGCTGATCTGCTCTGGCTCGCTGTCAACTACTTGCCATCCTACATCGCCATCGAGCCCCTTTTGTCATTTTTGAAGGACACTTTCTGCGACACTGGCTCGAGATCCACAGCTTCCAAGTCAGACCTCATCAACGGCGACCACGAGGAGGGCACCCTCTCCGGCTCTTCCAAGGGGGGAATATCCCATTTGCTCTTCCAAGGGGAAAGGGCACGTCTATGACATTAGGGAGGGCACCCTACAACCATGCTCTTCCAAGGGGGGAGCCCATCTACGACAACATGGAGCGCATCCAGGGTCCGTGCTCTTCCCACGGGAACGAGCCCATCTGTGACAAGTGAGGAAACCCATGATTTGTTTTGCCGTGCCTCTTCACAGGGGGGAAACCCATGATTTGTTTTGTCGAGTCCCTTTTGTTGTGTAGTGAGAATATGTCCAGTTTTAATTGCTATATTTGGTTGTTTGCAGTATGCCTTCTTTATTTCAGTTGTTCACAATGTGATGCTCTATATGTGCAACTATTTATTGTGCAGTACATTCCATCAATCCAGTTTTAAATATACCAATAGGAATGCATATATTTGCTTGTTGTTAAGCCTGTTATAGCTAGCATATGCCTCTTTAAAAGTTTTTTCATTGTTCTGTTGTTTGTAGTTAGCATATGTCCAGTTTCAAATGCTATATATGGTTGTTCGTAGTATGCCTTGTTTATTCCATTTATTCACAACATGATGTTCTATATGTGCAAGTATGAACTATGCAGTTCAGTTTCATCAGTACCAGTTTCAATAATACCACTATGAATGACTACATTTGGTTGTTGCATCTTGTAGTTAACACGCCTTTCCATTTTTATTTAACAATAACGAGTGTATTTAGACCAGCACAATACCAGTTTGAATGACTATGTTTTCTTGTTGTTAAATGTTAGGCCTGTTGCACTTAACACACTTTTCCACTTGTTTTGCTCTACTAGCGTGCTTAAACCTGCACACTGAAGCTATCTTTTGGAGATTATTTTGTCTGCCATGGATAATTTTGGTTGATGTTTAGCCTGTTGTGCTTAACATGCTTCTCGATGTACCTACACGGGACAATTCTAGGAACAACTGATGTTTTCCATCTAGGTTAGTTTCATCCCATGGCTTATATATGCTCACTGTTCAGGATATCGGTAGCTGGTACCATATAGGCCCGGGGCTGATAAGGGACTAATCGGTGAATCAGACTTTTAACTGAATATATCTGCAACCCATTTATCGTTAGGTTAACTAGGGCGATATGTAATATATCTAAGACTACATAACAACATGCACTATACTTAATGTCTACATATGCAATCCTAGGCTACATAGCAACAAGGAAGAGTGTTACCTTAATGTTCTGATGATATCTAGATATAAGTAGAAGAGGAGCAGCAACAACAACAACACAGTCCTGTTTGGATACTCAACTTAGCTAGAGGTTAGAGTTAGTTTCTAGCTCATGACTAACCCTGAACTAACTCCATCCAAAGAGGTGTTTGGATGACAGGGCTAGATACTTAAATTGACAATTAATGCACTAGGAGAACTAGCTCCAATTAGCACCTCTTGGGTTGGATAGTTTTTTAGGGTGGGTTATAGATGCAACTAGCTCAAACTAGCCCTCATGTTTAGATATACTTTAGGGCTATTTGAGCCTGAACTAGCTCAAACTAACTCTAACCCATCGATACAGCAGCAATTAATCAGCCGATAATTTGTAAGAATGCAATAAACTCCTTCCGGCCCATAATATAAGATGTTAATTCATCTAATATGTGAGTATATTGGATGTTATAAGATATTATAAAAGTGTGTTGTACTACATCATTGTGCAATTGATGTTTAGCTTCTAATATTAACTTGGTGCTTTTAGGTACATATGTCATAGGTAAAGATCTGCGCTTCGACCCTTTCTGCGTATGGGGAAATGAGATATCGATGAACCAGCATCAAGTGAGGAAGCTAATAAAGATTGTTAGTAAAATGGGTCAAAAGATGGCAATTAAACTATTTGTTTACACTTTATCCAATACAACAGCGAACTCCAGGATGGTAAGTGAGAACTATGCAACCTTCTTTTTACTGCCCATAATGAGTTGTGTTAGATGACAATGTCTGAATCATTTTTCCTTTGAAGTGGTTCCCAAAGCAGTTTACTCAAGATTACCTCTCAAACTACATGATTGGTGGGCATGCAAAGGTTATAGTATTTCTACCAGAACACGATGACTATCTAGATGTTTTCATGAAGATCGTGAAGGATGGGCGGTCGGCCATCATAAGGGGTTGGACTAGAGTCGTGCGTGCCTTCTGCATGGAGGAGGGCACAATATGGGCATTCCACTTCACCTTGTTTAGCAACCAGAATGTATTTCGCCTCTTTCTTTACCGTCTTTAATAGTACAAGTATACAACTGTGGTTCATCATTCTTTATTTGGTTCTTATGTAATTCTTGATATGTATCTATGAATCGAATAATGCATTCGTTGTCTGAACCTGATGGATATGAATAAAGCTATAGCATACATTCAAATTCAAATTCAAATCCGGTACAATTTGATATAGCAGCAATTAAATTACAGTGAAATTATGCTCCCGAGGTCGTTATGGCACACACGGTTGGTAAAACACAAATGTTTGCGATATACACCATAATCCGAGACGGTTCACAGAGAGGAAACATGTGCAAGCATGCACACAGTTGCCGTTTGCAAAGCGTGTGTGATGTCAGACAATATCACAAACGATGCGAGCAAACTAAACGTTTGTGATAGTTTCCTTATCATACACGATTCACAACCATGAACTGTTTCTGATGAAGTATGCATCGTAAACATTGCACCACAGAATAGCGTGTGCGATAGTTATCGTGTACGATGATTTTACGACGGTCCGACGTTTCGTAATCCTGTCCGACACTCGTACAACAATTAGCTAATCTTCTTAATTAGTAATTGCACACGGTTTGGGAATGCTTATCATACACATTCTATAATAGTGAACCGTTTGTTATGGGTCGTGCATCATAAACATAGCACCACAGAATACCGACTGTGATGGCAATGCAAGCACAAATGAGTAGGAGTATTGTGTATGCATCTTGGCTCCCTATCCCCAACAGTTTCTGGGTCATGTGGGAAGGACCCCCCTATTGCCCACACTCACTTGGTGACGATTCCAAATGCCATCGCGGAAAGGGGTGAAAAACTGTTTGTATAGCACTGACGTGCACCAGTGACCCTTTACCTTTTATTGATCAAATGCTAGGAAGACCAACCAAGCATACATATTTTTTCTTCCTAGATGGTTATTCTGGTTTCTCTCAAATACATGTGTCAAAAGATGATCAGGAGAAGACCACTTTTACTTGTCCTTTCGGTACCTTTGCTTATAGAAGTATGCCTTTTGGTTTATGCAATGCACCTGCTACCTTCCAAAGATGTATGACTGCTATATTCTCTGATTTTTGTGAAAAGATTGTTGAGGTTTTCATGGATGATTCCTCCATCTACGGAACTTCTTTTGATGATTGCTTAAGCAACCTTGATCGAGTTTTGCAAAGATGTGAAGAAACTAATATTCTTTTGAATTGGGAGAAGTGCCACTTTATGGTTAATGAAGGTATTTTCTTGGGGCATAAAATTTCTGAAAGAGGGATTTAAGTTGATAAAGCTAAAGTAGATGCTATTGAAAATATGCCGTGTCCTAAAGATATCAAAGGTATAAGAAGTTTCCTTGGTCATGCTGGTTTCTATAGGAGTTTTATTAAAGACTTCTCTAAAATTTCTAGGCCTCTCAAATATTTTGCAAAAAGATGTTCCTTTTGTTTTTTATGATGATTGTGTAGAAGCATTTGAAATACTTAAGAAAGCCTTGATTTCTGCACCTATTGTTCAACCACCTGATTGGGATTTACCCTTTGAAATTATATGTCATGCTAGCGATTATGTTGTTGGTGTTGTTCTAGGATAAAGAGTTGATAAGAAATTAAATGTTATCCATTATGCTAGTAAAACTCTAGACAGTGCCCAAAGAAATTATGCTACTACTGGAAAAGAATTTTTAGCAGATGTATTTGCCTGTGATAAGTTCAGATCTTATATTGTTGATTCAAACTGTTCACACTGATCATGCTGCTATTAAATATCTTATGGGAAAGAATGATGCTAAACCTAGACTTATTAGATGTGTTCTCTTGCTACAAGAGTTTGATTTGCGTATTATTGATAGAAGGGGAGCTGAGAACCCCATTGCAGACAACTTGTCTAGGTTAGAAAATGTTTTTGATGACCCACTACCTATTGATGATCGCTTTCCTGATAAACAATTAGCTATCATAAATGATTCTAGTAATGCTTGATGGTATGCTGATTATGCTAATTACATTGTTGCTAAATTTATACCACCTAGTTTCACATACCAGCAAAATAAAAAGGACTTCTATGATTTAAGACATTACTTTTGGGATGACCCACACCTTTATAAAGAAGGAGTAGATGGTGTTATTAGACGTTGTGTACCTGAGCATGAGCAGGAATATATCATATGCAAGTGTCACTCCGAGGCTTACGGAGGACACCACGCTGGAGATAGAACTGCACATAAGGTATTGCAATCCTATTTTTATTGGCCTACTCTCTTCAAAGATGCTCGTAAGTTTGTCTTGTCTTGTAATAAATGCCAAAGAATTGGTAATATTAGTAGACGTAAGGAAATGCCTATGAATTATTCACTTGTTATTGAACCATTTGATGTTTGGGGCTTTGATTATATGGGACCTTTTCCTTCCTCTAATGGGTATACACATATTTTAGTTGTTGTTGATTGTGTTACTAAGTGGGTAGAAGCTATTCCAACTAGTAGTGTTGATCATAACACTTCTATTAAGATGCTTAAAGAAGTTATTTTTTCGAGGTTTGGAGTCCCTATATATTTAGTGACTGATGGTGGTTCACATTTTATTCATGGTGTTTTTCGTAAAATTCTTGCTAAGCATGATGTTAATCATAGAATTGCATCTCCATATCATCCTCGGTCTAGTGGTCAAGTAGAATTGAGAAATAGAGAGATTAAATTGATTTTGCAAAAGACTGTTAATAGATCTAGAAAGAATTGGTCCAAGAAACTTGATGATGCATTATGGGCTTATAGAATTGCTTATAAAAATCCTATGGGTATGTCTCCGTATAAAATGGTTTATGGAAAAGCATGTCACTTACCTCTTGAACTAGAACATAAGGCATATTGGGCTATTAAAGAGCTCAATTATGATTTCAAACTTGCCGGTGAGAAGAGCTTATTTGACATTAGCTCGCTTGATGAATGGAGAACCCAAGCCTATGAGAATGCCAAGTTGTTTAAAGAAAAGGTTAAAAGATGGCATGACAAAAGGATACAAAAGCGTGAGTTTAATGTAGGTGATCATGTTTTGCTATACAACTCTCCTTTAAGATTTTTGCAGGAAAACTTCACTCTAAATGGGAAGGTCCTTACATTATCGAGGAGGTCTATCATTCCGGTGACATCCAAATCAACAAGGTCGAAGGCACAAATCCAAAGGTGGTAAACGATCAAAGAATCAAACATTATATCTCAAGTATCCCATAAATGTTGAAACCAATACAATTGACACTGTAACCCTGGAGGAGTACATAAGGGACACTTTCCAAAACATTTCAGACTCCGAAAAGGAAGAGGTATGTCGTACGGTAAGTAACCCGACTCCAAAAATGTTCTGATGGCATTTTTTTCTCTGTTTTGGAATATTTAAAAAATAGGAAAATTAAAAGTAGTCTGAAAGAGACACGAGGCAGCCACGAGGGTGGAGGGCACGCCCTACCCCCCTGGGCGCCCCCCCCCCCTACCTCATGGCCACCTCGTGTGCCCTCCGGACTCCGTTTTCTTGCACGATACTTCTTTTGGTCGGTAAAAATCCATTATATAATCTCCCGAAGGTTTTGAACACCGTACCATGACAAAATCCTCTGTTTTCATTTCGAGCTATTTTTCTGACAGATCTAGATCACCATGACATCTCCAAGCGCCGCTAAGGACAAGTTTTTTGAGAAGGTCATCAACCCTTACCTCGCGGAAGTGCTGCAACACCCTCAAACCATTGAGATGCATGAGGGGGTGCTGCACATCCGCGATGTTGAGGGGCCAAAGAAGATCGGAAGCGTGGAGGCAAGACTCGAAGCAATGGAGCAACAAGTTTTCAAGTGCCAAGGGATGGTGGAACATGGACTCAATGCCAATCACATGATGATCGCGGAGTTCACCAACAATCACCAAGATGGATGACAAGAACATCGGGGAGGCCATCTTCAAGCTTCACGAGAAAATCGAGCACCTCCAGACCCAGATCTATGACCTGCAAAATCAAAATTGTGAGTATGAATATAGATTCAAGAGGATGAGTTTGGCTCCAGATTTGAGGATCCCGGAGAATCGTTCATCCTTCTACGATGGTGAGCCTATTCCTTGGAAGATGGACGACAAGCCTACATCATCAACAACCCCATCGTCGCCACCTCCGAAGAAAGAGACATAAATACATGGGTATGGGCACTCCCCATGGCAACTGCCAAGCTTTGGGGAGATGCCCCGGTATCGTATCACCATCACACCTCTATCTGTATCGTTTTTCTTAGTTTGATCCTTTTGGTTATATCTTGATCTAGTATAATAAAGTTTTGGTATGATCTAGCTTTGAGTTTTGTTTTGATCTCTATCTATGTAATGGAGTCCGTGAGTTATATATAATAAAGAGTAGTTTTGAGTTCAGAGCTTTGCTATCTTGCTATGATCTTGAGGGAATTAAAGAAATAATAAAAAGAAATAAAAGATCATATGTTGTTTTTATGGATAGTAATGACTTCACATATAAAGAGTATGATGAATAAAATTTGTTGGGAGTTGACAAATATAGTTTTGGTCATTGTTGCAATTAATAGGAAGTAATAAAGAAAGAGAGGTTTTCACATATAAATATACTATCTTGGACATCTTTTGTGATTGTGGGCACTCGTTAAAATATGACATGCTAAAAAGTTGATGTTGGACAAGGAAGACAACGTAATGGGTTATGTTTTCTTATATTCGAATAAGTTATATTGTCATGGATCATCCAACATGTTGAGCTTGCCTTTCCCTCTCATGCTAGCCAAATTCCTTGCACCTAGTAGAGATACTACTTGTGCTTCCAAATATCCCTAAACCCAGTTTTTCCATGAGAGTCCACCATACCTACCTATGGATTGAGAAAGATCCTTCAAGTAAGTTGTCATCGGCGCAAGCAATAAAAATTGCTCTCTAAATATGTATGATCTGTTAGTGTGAAGAAAATAAGCTTTATACGAACTTGTGATACGGAAGAAATAAAAGCGATGGACTACATAATAAAGGTCCCTGTCACAAGCGGCAATATAAAGTGATGTTCTTTTGCATTAAGATTTTGTGCATCCAACCGTAAAAGCGCATGACAACCTCTGCTTCCCTCTGCGAAGGGCCTATCTTTTATTTTTTACCTTGTACCTTCATACAAGAGTCATGGTGATCTTCACCTTTCCTTTTTATACTTTATACTTTGGCAAGCACTATGTGTTGGAGAGATCTAGATGTATATATCCACTCGGATATAGGTTTTCATAAAGTATTATTGTTGACATTACCCTTGAGGTAAAAGGTTGGGAGGCGAAACTATAAGCCCCTATCTTTCTTTGTGTCCGATTGAAACTTTGTACCCATAAGTATCGCGTGAGTGTTAGCAATTGTGAAAGACTAAATGATAGTTGAGTATGTGGACTTGCTGAAAAGCTCTTATAATGACTCTTTCCGATGTTATGATAAATTGAAATTGCTTCAATGACTGAGATCATAGTTTGTTAGTTTCCAATGAAGTTTCTGATTCATACTTTACATTGTGAATGGGTTGTTACTTTAGAATAAGAAATCATATGACAATATATGTTGTTGTTCTAAAAATGAATATGATGCCCTCATGTCCGTATTTTATTTTATCGACAACTCTATCTCTAAACATGTGGACATATTTTTTGATATCGGCTTTCGCCTGAGGACAAGCAAGGTCTAAGCTTGGTGGAGTTGATATGTCCATTTCGCATCATGCTTTTATAACAATATTTATTGCATTATGGGCTGTTATTACACGTTATATCACAATACTTATGCCTTTTCTCTCTTATTTTATAAGATTTACATGAAGAGGGAGAATGCCGGCAGCTAGAATTCTGGACTGGAAAACGAGCAAATATTAGAGACCTATTATGCACAACTACAAAAGTCTTGAAACTTCATGGAGATTGGTTTTGGAATATATAAAAAATATTGGGCGAAGAAAGCACCAGTGGGGGCCACCAGTAAGCCACGAGGGTGGAGGGCGCGCCCTACCCCCTGGGCGCGCCCCCCTACCTCATGGGCCCACTGGCAGGCCCCCGATGCCCATCTTCTGCTATATGGTGTCTTTGCCCTGGAAAAAAATCAAAGAGAAGCTTTGGGACAAAGCACCGCCGTCTCAAGGCAGAACCGGGCAGGACCATTCTAGGGCTCCGGCAGAGCTCTTCTGCCGGGGAAACATCCCTCCGGGAGGGGGAAATCATCACCATCATCATCACCATCGATCCTCTTATATAGAGGGGGTCAATCTCCATCAACATCTTCACCAGCACCATCTCCTCTCAAACCCTAGTTCATCTCTTGTATCCGATCTTTGTCTCAAAACCTCAGATTGGTACCTGTGGGTTGCTAGTAGTGTTGATTACTCCTTGTAGTTGATGCTAGTTGGTTTATTCGGTGGAAGATCATATGTTCAGATCCTTAATGATATTCAATAATCCTCTGATTATGAGCATGAATATGCTTTGTGAGTAGTTATGTTTGTTCCTGGGGACATGGGAGAAGTCTTGTTATAAGTAATAATGTGAATTTGGTATTCGTTCGATATTCTAATGAGATGCATGTTGTCTCTCCTCTACTGGTGTTAGATGAACATGAACTACATGACACTTCACCATTGTTTGGGCCTAGGGGAAGGCATCGGGAAGTAATAAGTAGATGATGGGTTGCTAGAGTGACAGAAGCTTAAACCCTAGTTTATGCGTTGCTTCGTAAGGGGCTGATTTGGATCCATATGTTTCATGCAATGGTTAGGTTTACCTTAATTCTTCTAGTTGTGGATGCTTGCGAGAGGGGTTAATCATAAGTGGGAGGCTTGTCCAAGTAAGGACAACACCCAAGCACCGGTCCACCCATATATCAAATTATCAAAGTAATGAACGTGAATCATATGAGCATGATGAAAACTAGCTTGACAATAATTCCCATGTGTCCTCGGGAGCGCTTTGCTTTATATAAGAGTATGACCAGGCTTGTCCTTTGCTACAAAAAGGATTGGGCCACCTTGCTGCACCTTGTTTACTTTTGTCATTTCCTTCTGCTCCTCTTTGAGTTCGACACTCTTACTTATCGAAAGGACTATGATATATCCCCTATACCTGTGGGTCATCAGTGACGCTACCGGAAGCCCAGCCGGTGATGATAGTGCTACCGGCAGGCACGCCTCATCAGAGTGGTCGTCCTCGCTCTTGACGCTTCGTGGGCTGCCGCTGCCTTCCTCACCATTATCGCTCAAAGCCCCCTCCACGGCGGCCGGAGCCGACACCGGGTGCTCTGAAGAGCTCTACAAAGAGCATGGTTGTCTCCAACGACCCGAAGTTAGAAGGGTGCCACCCTCTGAGGAAGCATGAGTGGGCACAAGGAACCCGCCCACATGCAAGATAGGCAGGACCCCGAAGGGAGGGATCTACCGCTGGCAATGACGAGCCGCTCCCGTGATCTCCCTTTGACATCACAGAAAAAGGGGGGATAGACCACCTTTGACTACCACGCCCTGTGTCCATTATGGGCTCCGGCATGGTGTCGCCCACGTGACCTCTCACTAAAGTTGAAGCTCTAGGCGGCCCGACGACGTGCACACTTGAGTCGCTACCTCCGGTGTTAGCACCGCACCGCCCGCGCATCCCCCTGAGGCATGTGCGGAGACATGAGAAGGGTCTAGCCCCCATAAAGGCGTGGCCACGATCCTTGACTCCCTGAACATCAACGCGAGCATTCAGCGTCATTGACCCCAAGCTAGGGCCCGGGGCTTGCCCCCGGGCTCTCCCTTTCAGCATAACCAGAAGAGAGCAAGGAATAGAGGTGGAGAGATGCGTGGATGAATATTTCTGCTCCCTCTTGCCCCCTCTTTTATAGGCGGACCAGGGCAGGGGGTTGATCCCCCGGCGGGTAACCGCCGCCCTCCTCCGCCAATCCAAGAAGACCGGGCCCTGGCTTGACGCTTTCCTGCACCACACGCCTCCGTTACCTACCCCACTCAATGCATGGGGCATATGTGGATGGGGATAAGGGCGTGGTGGGAAGAGTGGATTGGCAGTTACTCACCCATTCGTTAAAGTCATTCACGGGCCATTACAAGGATGGCCCCACTGAAATTGGCGTTATGCGATGCACAGGAGAAGCGGAAACTGGCTTGGACTCAAGTTAATGAAGAAGCATAGAAGAACTCAAAGGACAAGAAGCTACTGCCCTCTAGCCTGTGCACTGGTTAGGGCCTACCCCGACGACGCCCGGTAACGCGTTCCGGTCATGCCCGGGGGCTCCTGTCGGTACAACAAACCCTAGGTCTCTTGCCCAGACTATGCACAGGTCTAAAAGGGCAAAGTTGCAACATCGAGACAAGGCTAAGCACAAGAGATCAGTTCTTTGAGAAATCAAAGGGCAGATCAAGAAGACCAAGACAAGCTAAAGAAGCAATGCACCACTAAGGAAGAATCTCCCTTGTCGGGCAGGCGAGCCCGGCGGGGCCGAGGTTGCTTCTGCGACAAGACACCAAGATCGTCCCGGCAGGCCTGACGGGCACAACGAAGGCAAACCACCCCGCCGACTCCACCGCCCCACCTCACGACGGCGCAAGTCATCGATCAACGCGGTGTCAAACCCCCAAGTGACTAAGTGGCTAATTTTTGCCACATGGCAGCCACTTCCTATGAAAAACACCTCCAAATGACACATGTCCAGCGACGTGTCGCGCAGGCAGGCAAGAAGGTGGCAGAATAGCCCGGCAAGGCTTGCGGGGCATTTCATGATGTGACGCTAAGTGGCGCATTTAATACGCTCTGCCCTGTCTGCAGAGTTAGGTATGATAGCACTATTCGCTATCTAATCAGTGCATAATGACTGATTTACCACTATGGTGACCCCTTGATCTATAAAAGGAGGCCCATGGCAACCATATAAAGGATTCGGACCCCTGTACACTCATACGCCCGTAGCTGCTCTCGCCCCGAGGCAACCCTGCCGGCCAAGAGAACTGCATTCTCCACCACAGTCCACCATCAATCCACCAAAGTAGGAGTAGGGTTTTACGCCTCGTGGCGGCCCGAACCTGGGTAAAATTGCCCATGTGATCTCTGCTGTGTTGCGTGACGTTCTCCGCTCTTTCTGCAACGTGCTCATTCCCCTTGCCGAACCAAAAGGGGATCATGGCCCGATAGCTGGTTGTGGTTTCCCACGACACCTCATATACCAGTTTCTTCCAATGTGGATATCGTTTCCTGGACTCAATCAACACCTCACTGACATAATAAGCCGGCCTCTGGACTGGGTACTCCTTACCCGCCTCCTTGCGCTCCACCACAATCGCCACACTGACAGCCTTACTATTAATCGCCACATAGAGGAGCAAAGGTTCTTTCTCAATGGGAGCCAGAAGGACGGGCGGCTCAGCTAATTGTTTTTTGAGGGCCTCATAAGCCTTATTAGTAGCATCACTCTAGACAAAGTGATATGTCTTCTTCATCATCTGGTATAAAGGAATTGCCTTCTCTCAGGCGGCTTATGAACCGGCTCAATCGTGATGCGACCCGCCAGACGTTGAACGTCATTGACACACACTGGCTTAGCCAATGAAGTTATGGCTTTAATCTTATCCGTGTTAGCCTCAATGCCCCTCTCTGAGACCAGAAAACCCAATAGCTTGCCTACAGGTACACCAAAAACACACTTGGCCGGGTTAAGCATAATCTTATATACTCGGAGATTGTCAAAGTCTCCCTTAGATCATCCAGGAGAGTTTTCTTCTTTCTGGATTTTACCACAATATCATCCACATAAGCATGCACATTACGCCCAATCTGACTGTTAAAGCAATCATGAACACAGTGTTGATAAGTCGCTTAAGTACTCTTAATCCCAAAAGGCGTAGAGACATAGCAAAAGGCTCCAAAAGGGGTGATAAAAGACGCCTTATCTTGGTCTCTAACTGCCATCTTGATTTGGTGATAACAAAAATAAGCATCCAGGAAACATAAAATCTCACAACCCACTATGGCATCAATAATCTGGTCAATACAAGGGAGAGCAAATGGATCAGTCGAACAAGCCTTATTAAGATTTGTGTAGTCAACACACATATGTCGTGTGCCATTCTTCTTGAGTACCGGCACTTGGTTAGCCAACCACTCAGGGTGGAAAACTTCCACAATAAACCCAGCTGCTAAGAGCTGGGCTACCTCCTCTCCAATAGCCTTATGTCGTTCTTTATTGAAATGACGAACAAATTGCTTGGCCGGCTTAAACTTAGGATCCACATTAAGGGTGTGCTCAGCGAACTCTCTCGGAACACCTGGCATGTCAGAAGGTTTCCAAGCGAAGATGTCCCGATTCTCAAGAATAAATTTGATGAGCGCATTTTCCTATTTAGGATCCATATTAGCTCCCACTATGAACTGCTGAGATGAGTCGCCAGGGACAAAGTCAACCTGCTTAGTATCATCAGCCGACTTAAACTTCAACAAAGGGTCTTGCTTAGTAGTGGGCTTCTTTAAAGGGGTCATATCCGCCGGGTCAACATTATCCTTATAAAACTTAAGCTCCTCTGTGGTGCAGGCCGACTCAGCATAAGCAGCATCTCCTTCCTCACATTCCAAGGCAATTTCCGTAATAGTACCCTTACGCCCTGGCATCTTAAGCTGTAAATAAACATAACAAGGTCGAGCCATAAATTTGGCATAAGCCAGTCTTCCAAACAAGGCATGATAAGGGCTCTTGATCTTGACCACTTCAACCCATAACGTCTCTGTTATGTAGTCATAATCATCGCCAAAAGCCACTTCCAGGGCAATCTTTCCAACAAGATATGCCGACTTACCAGGAACCACACCATGAAAAACTGTAGAAGATGGCTTAAGATCTTTATCAGTTAAGTTCATTCGCCGAACCGTGTCATAATAAAGGATATTGATCCTGTTGCCAACATCCATGAGCACCTTAGTGAATTTATAACCCCCGACCTGAGGGGCTACCACCAACTCTAGCTAACCCGGATTGTCAACTCAGGGTGGGTGATCCTCTTGACTCCATATGATTGGATACTCTGACCACCGCAAATATTGAGGTACCGCCGGCTCAATTGTACTGACCGCACGTTTATGAACCTTCTGATATCGCTTGCAAAGGCTTGTCGTGAAAACATGATACTGGCCACTCTTGAGCTGCTTTAGATTACTCCGGTATCCTCACTAATGTTGCTGGTTACCTGGACCAGACTGTTGGTTATAACCACCATGGTTGCCCTGTCCTTGATACCCAAAACTTGAGCTGCCACCACCAAAGTCGGGCCCTTGTGAGTTGGATCCTGACCCGCCAGGTGGGCCATTATTGTAGCCATGATTCTGATTGAAGCTGGAATTCTTGTACTCTCGCATGATGAAACAGTCCTTCCAAGCATGAGTCGCCAGTTTATTGGGTAGCCTGTGTTTTGGGCAAGGCTCATTCATCATCGCCTCAATATTAAAGTTCTTTCCTCCAAAGGACTTCTTACCATTGCCATTATGGCACTGGTGTTTATATCCAGTGTTGGTGTTAGCTACAAGATCTAACCCGCCATTCGGTTATTTGCGCTTAGCACCATTACCCTGGTTGTTACCATTATGCCCTATCACATTCTGCTGCTGACCCTTACTGTTGCCACTCTTCTTTCCCTTGTTGGATTTTCATCATCTGATCCAGGATCTTTGGTGGTATCAGAGTCGGCATACTTGATGAGAGCCGCCATGAGCTCTTCCATGTCATTACAATGATGCTTAAGCCGCCCAAGCTTATGCTTAAGGGGGCTAAAATGACAGTTCTTATCCAAGACGTGACCCGCCTGACCCGCCGAAATACTGTCTGAAGAATGCATAATAGCTGAGACCCGTCGGACCCAATGATGAGCCGACTCATCCTCACGCTACACACAGTTATCAAGATCAATAATCGTCAAAGGTTGATTGCACATTCCTTTAAAATTCTGAATGAACCATGCTTTCAACTCTACCCATGAATTAATGGAGTTGGTGGATAATCCTTTTAACCAGGACCGAGTTGGCCCATCCACCATCATAGTAAAATATTTAGCACACACAACATCATTGACATCCAGCATCTCCATGGCTAACTCATAACTCTCAATCCAGGCCTCAGGGGGGAGATTAGCTGTATAGTTAGCCACATTGCGAGGACCCTTAAAATCCTTAGGCAAACGTTCATTATGTAATGCTAGTACCAAACAAGGCACTCCAACATATCTGGAAATTAAACCAGCCCCTACTAACACTGAAGGGGTCACTGGAGGCTTCTGATAAGCCCCCAGCTGAGCCGCTGCTGCGGCCTCCACCTCTCGGCGTGCTTGGGCATCGTCCACAATCGCCTGAGCATGAGTAAGGGGCGGGTTATTGATGACCCACAAGTATAGGGGATCTATCGTAGTCCTTTTGTTAAGTAAGAGTGTCGAACCCAACGAGGAGCAGAAGGAAATGACAAGCGATTTCAGTAAGGTATTCTCTGCAAGCACTGAAATTATCAGTAATAGATAGTTTTGTGATAAGGTAATTCATAACGGGTAACAAGTAACAATAGTAAACAAGGTGCAGCAAGGTGGCCCGATCTTTTTTGTAGCAAAGGACACGCCTGGACAAACTCTTATATAAAGCAAAGCGCTCCCGAGGACGCATGGGAATTATCATCAAGCTAGTTTTCATTATGCTCATATGATTCGCGTTCGTTACTTTGATAATTTGATATGTGGGTGGACCAGTGCTTGGGTACTGCCCTTCCTTGGACAACCATCCCACTTATGATTAACCCCTCTCGCAAGCATCCGCAACTATGAAAGAAGAATTAAGGTAAACCTAAATATAGCATGAAACATATGGATCCAAATCAGCCCCTTACGAAGTAACGTATAAACTAGGGTTTAACCTTCTGTCACTCTAGCAACCCATCATCTACTCATTACTTCCCAATGCCTTCCCCTAGGCCCAAACAATGGTGAAGTGTCATGTAGTCGACGTTCACATAACACCACTAGAGGAAAGACAACATACATCTCATCAAAATATCGAACAAATACCAAATTCACATGATTACTTATAACAAGACTTCTCCCATGTCCTCGGGAAGAAACGTAACTACTCACAAATAATATTCATGTTCATAATCAAAGGGGTATTGATATGCATAAAGGATCTGAACATATGATCTTCCACCGAATAAACCAACTAGCATCAACGACAAGTAGTAATCAACACTACTAGCAACCCACAGGTACCAATCTGAGGTTTTGAGACAAAGATCGGATACAAGAGATGAACTAGGGTTTGAGAGGAGATGGTGCTGGTGAAGATGTTGATGGAGATTGACCCCCTCTCGATGAGAGGATCAATGGTGATGATGATTGTGATGATTTCCCCCTCCCAGAGGGATGTTTCCCTGGCAGAACAGCTCCGCCAGAGCCCTAGATTGGTTCCGCCCAGGTTCCGCCTCGAGACGGCGGCGCTTCGTCCCGAAAGCTTCCTTATGATTTTTTCAGGGCAAAAATACACCATATAGCAGAAGGTGGGCATCGGGGGCCGTCCTGGTGGCCCACGAGGCAGGGGGCACGCCCAGGGGGGTAGCACGCGCCCTCCACCCTCGTGGCTGGTGGGTGGCCCCCCTCTGGTGCTTTCTTCACTCAATATTTTTAATATATTCCAAAACTGACTTTCATGGAGTTTCAGGACTTTTGGAGTTGTGTAGAATAGGTCTCTAATATTTGCTCCCTTTCTAACCCAGAATTCCAGTTGTCGGCATTATCCCTCTTCGTGTAAACCTATAAAATAAGAGAGAAAAGGCATAAGTATTGTAACATAATGTGTAGTAACAACCCATAATGCAATAAATATTTATATAAAAGCATGATACAAAATGGACGTATCATTTATTCCCATGGGGCGAGTCATCTTGATTTTGTCGACGTCGCCGCTCGCTACTGGAAACTGCCGGTGACTCAATGCATTAGCTGTAACTGCGGCTTGGGGTCGAATGCACCCTCTCACGACTATGTGTATATTTCTCCTACTGTGCGACTGTTGTTTGCAAGACCTCAATTGCATTCCGCGCCTCAGCTGCAAAAGGCGTCTCATTTGTGATGGGGATTGCATTGAGTCAGGTTGCCGCTGTTTTCATGTTATCCACCGGGTTGGAATAATGACCAGATGGTGTGGAAAAACGTCGGGGCGACGTTCGATTCCTATGGGGCAAGTCTGGCAATTGGGGCTGAGCCACCGCCCCGATCCCTGGGACTTCAGCCGCCTGGGTTGTGCCTGGAGGGTTACTTCGCCCTGCACCAGGCGTGTTAAAAAGATTCCGCGCCTCATAATGTGCAAGCAAACTGGTTTGATACCTCCTTTGAAGAACTGCATTAGAGGCAAAAAATTTTGACAGAAAGACTGTAAGGGAACCCCCTACAGTATAATTGGTGCAACAACCCCAAATTGCAAGTACCATGCCTTGAACCTGGGTGGGTGGGAAGGCATCAGCCCCTTCCCACCACTAGGCTATGCCTTAGTCTGCAGCATTAGAGGCATTTTGATCCAAACTTAAGCGAAAAGCCTTTTCCATGATACGATGTGACTCAATATCCATCTTGGCTCATTCCTTTGCCATCCTGATGGTCTCTACATTAAAATCCTCCTGGGCTTTGGCCACCTCATCTCACATATTTGCAACTTCCCCATTATGTTGTGCTTGATTTGCCGTAGTAACCTCTATGGCTAACAGAGTCGTCAAAGTGCCCAAGAGTTCAGATAAAACTTGAGCCGGCGGCCGAGCTGAGCCACCAGCCCCAGCTGTCGCAGCAGCCCTTGATCCAGACGTCATAGTTGTAGCTGTCGATGAGTTGAGAACCAAGGTAGTGCCAGCCGTGAAGACAATAGCCCTATACGGCGGCTCATAGGAGTCTGGAATATTGTCGCCATCAGAATAGCCCCCAAGCCTGCCGTCCTAAATCTGGTAGATCGACTATGTTTCCCCAGTTGAAGACTCATCACCTAAATAGATGGCCGTCTCTCCACCAGATGCAGAATCATCCTCAAGATCCGCCTCATGAACAAAGCCAATGAAAACGTGCTTCCGGTCGGGTTGAACCCTCGCAGGTCGCGCGCGCCGAGCCGTCTCAACGATGTCGGTGCAGATGTCCGGCTCAAGCTCACACTCGTCGGTCTTGCCAATGAAGACGTGAATTCCGTGAAAGGGGACCCCGTACCCGTACTCAATTGAGTCGACCTTGGGGCCCCAGCCAGCATCGTCGATGTAGAGCTTTCCGCGGCGACTCTTAGTGATCCGGCCCACAGCGTATCCTTTGTGTTGGGGAACGTAGTAATTTCAAAAAAAATCCTACGCACATGCAAGATCATGGTGATGCATAGCAACGAGAGGGGAGAGTGTTGTCCACGTACCCTCATAGACCGAAAGCGGAAGCGTTAAAACAACGTGGTTGATGTAGTCGTACGTCTTCACGGCCCGACCGATCAAGCACCGAAACTACGACACCTCTGAGTTCTAGCACATGTTCAGCTTGATGACGTCCTTCGAACTCCGATCCAGCCGAGTGTCGAGGGAGAGTTCGGTCAGCACGACGGCGTGGTGACGATCTTGATGTTCTACTATTGCAGGGCTTCACCTAAGCACCGCTACAATATTATCGAGGAGGACTATGGTGGAGGGGGCACCGCACACAGCTAAGAGATCAAGAGATCAATTGTTGTGTCTATGGGGTGCCCCCTGCCCCCGTATATAAAGGAGTGGAGGAGGGGGAGAGGGCCAGCCTCTATGGTGCACCGTGGAGGAGTCCTACTCCCACCGGGAGTAGGATTCCTCCCCTTCCATGTAGTAGGAGTAGGAGACAAGGAAGGGGGAGAGGGAAGAGAAGGAAGGAGGGGGCGCCGCTCCTCCCCCTAGTCCAATTCAGACTAGACATTGGGGGGCGCGCGGCCTGCCTCTCTCTCTCCCCAAAAGCCCAATAAGGCCCATATACTTCTTCCCCCGTATTCCCGTAACTCTCCGGTACTCTGAAAAATACCCGAAACACTCGGAACCTTTCCGATGTCCGAATATAGTCGTCCAATATATCGATCATTACGTCTCGGCCATTTCGAGACTCCTCGTCATGTCCCTGATCTCATCCAGAACTCCAAACTCCTTCGGTACATCAAAACTCATAAACTCATAATAAAACTGTCATCGAAACCTTAAGCGTGCGGACCCTACGGGTTCGAGAACTATGTAGACATGACCGAAACACGTTTTCGGTCAATAACCAATAACGGAACCTGGATGCTCATATTGACTCCCACATATTCTACGAAGATCTTTATCGGTCAAACCGCATAACAACATATGTTGTTCCCTTTGTCATCGGTATGTTACTTGCCTGAGATTCGATCGTCGGTATCCCAATACCTAGTTCAATCTCGTTACCGGCAAGTCTCTTTACTCATTATGTAATGCATCATTCTGTAACTAACTCATTAGCTACATTGATTGCAAGGCTTATAGTGATGTGCATTACCGAGAGGGCCCAGAGATACCTCTCCGACAATCGGAGTGACAAATCTTAATCTCGAAATACGCCAACTCAATAAGTACCTTCGGAGACACCTGTAGAGCTCCTTTATAATCACCCGGTTACGTTGTGATGTTTGGTATCACACAAAGTGTTCCTCCGGTAAACGGGGGTTGCATAATCTCATAGTCATAGGAACATGTATAAGTCATGAAGAAAGCAATAGCAACCACTACAAAAAAAAGACACATCCGTGACATTTTGGGCCGAACGAAAAAAAATTCTGTCATACATATGACACCTCTATGACGATAATTGTGACAAAACCCGGTATCATCATAGATGTGGTGGGCTCCTACTTCTATGACAAAAAATCATGACAGAAAATGGGCTTTTCGTCCTGGGCGGGCCGGAGACGCAGCTGCATGACATTCTTTGGGTCGTCCATGACGGAAAAAATCATGGTAGAAGCGAGGGGGAGGAAAATTTCGGGGAGTTGTCGGTTACGATGGGAGGTCGGGGGCGGAGCGATGCACATTTCTCTCGTACATACGTGCATGTGTGCGAGGCGTTGGCTCTAACTGAAGTCGAGCTAGGCATTGGGCTCTAACTGAACCCGAGCGATTGCACTGCAGGCTACGCGCTACTGAACCCGAGCGATCGATCGATGGCTGTTAACTGAACCCGATGGAGCGATTCCTTTGCTACTGCTGCTAACTGAAGCCGATCGATGCTGCCTCTGGGATGAACAGTGAGCGTTGCGGGGGGGTTGGATGAACAGTGAGCGGTGGTGTTGCCTCTGGATGAACAGGAACCCGTGGTGTGGAGGGCTGGATGAACAGTAGACGGCAGAGGGGTGGCCGTGGAGGGGTGGTTGAACAGGACCCCGTGGTGTGGAGGGCTAGATGAACAATAGACGATGGAGGGGTGCCCGTGGAGGGGTGGTTGAACAGTAGCCAGTGGAGTAGCTAGCGCGCGGTGGAGGCTGGATGAACAGGAGCCCATGGAGGCTAGAGGAGGTCGACGGTGGAGATGAACAGTATCCCGTAGAGTCCCGTTTTGCGGTACGCCACATCCCTCCCCCCCCCCTTGTTTCGACCGTAGC